>NC_092245.1:11940903-12050903 GCF_036320965.1 Panulirus ornatus
CGCTGACTTCACCAGATCTTTCGACCTGGTCAACCAAAAGGGTAACATACACGGCTAAACCATCAATCCTGGGCTGCAGAGAAGTCTCATTACGTGACTTGCAGACTTCAGCGAGGGTTGCCAAGATGTCCACTTATACCGGGATCGTCTCCACCTTCCAATCCCTCACCTGTAGTGTCCAAACTGGGTTTAAAGATACATCTCTGGTAATTCCTCATCGTTACAGATGATACCATGATGAATGCAACTGATCGATGGAATTTCACTATCGTCTTTTCCATTGGTATCAGCATTGACAACGGATCTCCCGACTACACACACCTCCATAACATCTTTAACACTCACCAGCCCTTTCCAGCCAGTTCAATCCAGCAAGCTCATCGGTGTTACTCCTCGTCAACACAATTTCATTCTTCACAAACGCGCCTATTCTTCCCCCCGCCTGATGTTACTCAGTATCCATCCGCCATCGGCTTAATAGAAAAGGTGCATAAGAGGGCATGCAAGGTCATACTCGATCCCTTTTACACCAGCCATCAAGAGGCATTCAACACACTATGACCGTAGTTGGATCTTATTCGTTAAAGTCATGGAAAGAAAAAAGACTACAGCATCAACTTCGCCATCGTCACCCCCCGGCACCAGAGATCCCTCTTCCTCGAGTTGTGGTTCGGCATCACGTCATACACGAACAACCCATTCGAACCACCGTAAGCATCATCAGTAATCAGCAGATCACCTTCCCAGAGCATGTGTAAAAACTGACTGCTTAACCCCCTTCCCTTTATAGCCCCAATGGTCAAATCGTGTGCATTTTTCTTGTCTGTTTTTAGCCCGTGGCTGCGTTTAATTCAATGAACCGTCAATCATTATCATTATGCTCCCCCTCCCATCCTCCCTCCCTAACTTATCTGACGTCTACCCCTAACTCCACACACACACACACACACAAACTCCTCTCCCACTTTCCGTAGCCACCTGTCCTCATCCCATACCAACCTCTCCCCGCCACCCCTGCCCTCTC
Organism: Panulirus ornatus; assembly: GCF_036320965.1. NCBI lineage: Eukaryota > Metazoa > Arthropoda > Malacostraca > Decapoda > Palinuridae > Panulirus > Panulirus ornatus. The sequence goes on from NC_092245.1 coordinate 11,941,928, forward strand.
CTCACACCTCACTACCCTACGTCAACCCTTTCTCACCAGTTCCCGCCTCCCTTTAATTCCCTTGTTACCTTCCTCTACCCTCTGAACCAACCCTTGTCATTCTGTTAAGTCATGCCTTCCTCACTATATGATATTTCCTTCTTCATTGTTCTTGTTCCTTCTTCTTTCTCTCTTCTCCTTTGACTCTGCTTTACTTAACTCCTTAACTTGTTATCTTTCTATCACTCTCATGCCGCCACCTGGAGCCAATATTCCATTAACTCCAGCCTGCTTCCTCTTCTCACTCTCATGCCCTTCATTCTCTTTTATCAGCTCCAGCAGCCTGTTATTCATGAGCCGCACATCACATAAACTTGGCAACATTTGGCTCGTCAGCCACGACCCCCGGGGTTCATTCTGCCCCAAACCTTTGGTTACAGTCAACCCCGACCCTCAGGTACAGTCAGCCCCGACCCTCAGGTACAGTCAGCCCCGACCCTCAGGTATAGTCAGCCCCGACCCCCAGGGGACGACCACCTCAACCACAGCTCCAAGGCAACTCTATCCTCGCCTCCCTCCCCGACTCGGCTCAAATTTTGGCCCACAAGTTCTAACTAAACCTGCGTTGATGGACGTGTACCTGCCACCCATCACCCACGTTACTCCAGTACGGTGCAGCTGATGCAATTTTCTTCACACACTAATAAATCACCATCATCAATTTCTTTACCAATAAATACAGGTTGAACTTGTTTAAAAACTGATATAATCGATGTTTTACATTCAACAACTTCCCATATTCCTGGGTTATGAATTACTTCAGCATTATATTTATTCACTGAGACAAGGAGACATATTACTATATTCAATTTAACATTCTTTTTTCTTTAGAAAATTAGTTCCATTGTTTCCAAGACCAAGAGACGATAGGAAGCCTTAGGGTGGCCCTCTCTGGTGCCTTATCTTAGTTAATGTCAGTAGAGAATGGCTATTATTTTTTGCTGGAAAAAAATAACGAACATATTGTGCACGTAAGCCCGTCCTGTGGGCGGTGGCACAAAAGAGGCTACAGAGTGTACAATAGATCCAGGAACTGAGCCACAATGACTGGAGAGAAAGGTATAGAAAGTTACATGAGTAAAATATTTACGTGGGCGGAGTTACGATACTTCTCAAGTATTAGAGATAAAGTTACGATAATCCTCAAGAACCTGGGACAAATTAGGATACTTCTCAAGAATCTAGAGCAAACACAGGATCTTTTCCTGCTTCAAAATCAGGATTCTTCTCAACACTCTGGGGCAAAGGTAGGAACCTTCTAAAGTGTATGAGACAGAGCCAGGCCACTTCTCCAGGATCTGGGGTAAAGTTAGTCTAATGTCCAAGTTTCTGGGGTAAGGCTATGATACTTCTCAACTATCTGGGTTAAAATGACGATACTGCTCTAGTATGTGGGTATGACGGCGTGACACTTAAAGGCCAGATATAAGATCTCACCACCACATCCAAGGATCACACTGCTGTGCCATTTTGTTCAGGAAGGTTACCTTCCATCCTGGTCACATGTTGAGGGTTTTACATATCAGTTCTATTCCTAGATCTTTTTGGTAAGTCAGATGTACACGTCTTTCCATGCATACGACCCAGGACATGTACGATCCATCAGCAACCCTCCTATCACTTCCCCGGCCACTGTCTTTCCCCGACATCCTTCCGTCTCCCTAGCCCACGGTTATCTTCCCCCTCCACTATCTCCTCACGCTACTGCCCTTAGGCCAGGAGGAGCACCATGCAGCAGGTGGTAGGACACACCACTGGCGTGAGGCTGGCCAATACCTCACTCCCTCAAACAATAACAATTAAGGCCCCCTGAGCGAGGCGAGCGGCAGTCCTGACCTTGTTCAACCTTGTTGTGTATCAGCATTTACATCTCCTCCTCCTGCTCCTCCTCCTCCTCCTGCAGGCTCCTGTCATAACAGGGTCATGACTCAACACTGTCAAGGGGTCATATGGAAAGCCACCACCAGTAATGATAATTCATCCTCTTGATTAATTAACTAATATGAAGACCAGCAGATTTTGCTCATTAAATATATCTTTTTACATACTATTAAATCCACAGCAATTCAGATCTAAATTTAAGATTTCACCGTAATTACTGGCAATCTCTCTTCTCTGCACTAATGCACACACAGAAATTTTATTTAGACGCCATCCTGATTGCTTGCAAGATTACTGACTTCATCTACAACTATCTTTTAAAATACAATTTGTTTAATACATCACAGTAAACATAAATAACCTCAGCAATTACTAAGATGGCTTTATGGTGTCAGTCTGCTTGAGACGGAAGCAACAAGCATCGTTAAATGGCTGGATTAAAGTAACTGAGGAAACAGTGGCTCCGATGTTCACTACTTTATATCGTCATTGATGATGCTTCATATAATTATCTATCCCATTATGTCCTCCCCCTACTCCACTCACTCTTTCCCCCTGTGGATGAATGTGTTCTTAAGACCGTAACTAATGCGGTAATATTATGAGCATTGCTACTTTTGGCCTTAATGCTAAACAAATCATATTTCACCCGTGGAAAAAAAATAAAAGTCCTTTGTCACATATCTATTTCCGTCAGACTTACATAAAGAAAGTGAGAGATTATAAGTTCGTCACCAACCTTCCACCAGGAACAGTAAACACCAAACACATTACCTTCCACAATCAACTCGACCATCCACGCGGAAAACGAACGTAACACCAATTAAGCTAATCACTTTCCGATAATTATATAGGTGTATTTATTACGGTCCATGGAATATCTTACGTGGCTGTTCACGGTAGCGTTCCCGTTACACAGGTGTACACAAGTGTGGCTGTTCATATGTGACCTCACAGCTGGTGGGTGGGTGTCCATGGCTCATGGCTGCCATGTATGTGACCTACCAGCCAAAAACAATACGAAGTGATGGAAGAACCCAGAGGGTCGGTAACCACTTCGACCCGGCCACCAACCTTCAACATAGAAATCCTCACCACCTTACACACACACACACACACACACACACACACACACACACACACACACGACAGTCAGATGTTCACATATACATGACAACAGTTACCTCATGAGTCATCTATCCCCTCTCCACTCCAGAGATTGACAATTACAAGCGTATTATCACATTTTTATCACTCGACACACAGGTATAATCTCAAGCACAAATTCAACCATCGTTACACGACCACAATCTCAATTATCAGTTCATTATCACATCGGTTATCAACACTACATCATAACAGTTACTGCGAGTTTATTCCAGCCATTTCAACTTCCACCGCACCATCAAAATTTCCAATGAATAATGTAATTCCAACTTCCATTACACGACCACATTTCTAAACTTGCGGCACATCGTAAGTCATAATCTCAGAAGCCAGCGAACTACCACAGGTAAATTGTTTGTAATGTACAACCTAAGGTCTCTCAAGACAACAATTTTTTCTGGACGCCTGAAATTCAAGAGGTCATCATCTTTCCTCAAAGAAAATTCAGCTCATGACAGATGACGCACAGGTCAAGACATCACGGGGACAGGTTTTCTTCCTCGGGTCACAGTGACCTTTCATCCTTTGGTCTCCAACTTCAAAGGCTTCCTCGGTGTTCCAATAGAAACCTATGTCAAAGTTTTAGTCCAGGTTAATCAAGTCACCAAACGGAAGAAATTCTTTATCGTTTCAGACTAAAGTGACTCACAGTCATCTTCAACAAAAACGTATCAACAGCACAAGCAAAAGACGTAAATAAAATAATTCAAGACTCGTGATTTCGAATTCAAAACAAACCCATTCACCCTGCTCGGGTCACTAGTCTTCACCTTAGATCTTTTGACCTTAAGATCAAGATTTTCCGCCGTACCCGACCCGAGGGGAAGCTTGTTTCTTACATGGTCCTTACATCTCTCGTTCTCGTGCGGGAGTAATGCCGTCGACACATGGATGCGCGAGTCGAAAGGACGCAAAGATTGAGAGACAGAGAGATAGTTGGAAAGACGAATGCAAAGACAGATGAAGACAGACATAAAGACAGACGGACATATGGACAGATGCAGTGACGTAAAGACAAACGTATTTAAAGACAGGTGGACAGATGGGCGTCCAGACGGACAAATGGACAGACGTAAACACAAACGGACAGACACAAAGACGGTAAGAAGCATGGACAAACGAACCAAAAGACAGAATACACTACATTGCCACGGAAAATATAACTAAGAATTGGCAAAGCTTACTCACGTGCATGTACAAATACATACGTGCGTAAATCAACGTGAAAGCATAACAAGAAACAGTGCGCGCATGCACGCAGACACAGCCATACGCATGCACAACACACTTCCACATAAATAATCATGCACTTTCTAACCCTCTCTTTAACACACACACACACACACACACACACACACACACACACACTCCCTCCCTCCCTCTTGCCAACCCTTCGGGCAAGCCACATGTCCTCCCCCGCCCGCCGTGACCGTCCTCGCTATACACTGCAGCTGTTCCAGCTTCCTCCCCGGCCTCTCGCCTCCCATGACTTTTTCCCTCCCGCCTGGACTTCTTGCCCTCGCCTGACGCTCCACCATCACTCACCGACAGACACACAGGCAAGACCTCCACACAAACACAAGAGACTGGAGACGGAGGTGCAGGTGGCCGGCTGGCGTGCTACCCGTTGCTCTCGTCTTCTGCCTCATCATCTCACAACACAACTCATTTCCGGGTCAAAAAGAAGTTATCGGGAGCTAGTTTCGTCTTTCCAATTTGGCTAACGCAGTAGACTCTCTCTCTCTCTCTCTCTCTCTCTCTCTCTCTCTCTCTCTCTCTCTCTCTCTCTCTCTCTCTCTCTCTCACCAAAGCTCCCGCGCGTCAGCCGACTCGGTAACTAAGGGACCTCCTAGCCTAACTTCCACGTTAGCTGGTCCACTGATAGTGAAGGATGTGATGAAGGACTCAGACGCGCAATCAACGTTTCACTTTTATCTCTTCGTGTTTGACGTTCTGAGTCAAAAAATCTTTGAGTATATAAATCTTGGTATCTGTCTTAATAGATATACAGAGCAACTGCGGCAAAATCTGTTTTGCTACGTCTCCGCAGACAGTTTCCAGTTTATATCTATACAGTCGCTGGTCAAATGGGGTCATTTAGAGTTTATCTTCGGCTAAAGTATAAATGACGTCATGATAGGAGCTGGCAGACCTCCAGGAGCTGGAGTCACCTGCCTCACTGACACCAGCGTGTTCCACTGTTGACTGCCACCACATCCATCCGTGTGACGCAACAAATCTTCCCCAGGATGCGTTGTAAAGCTAATCTAATGCCGGAAGCGCCAGCCGTAAGAAGTCGCACTACCACATTAAAGAGCTTAACGAGAGTGAACTGAAAAGATCTTAATTGCCAGCCTTCCTAAGAGCTCCTCCGAGACCGACACCCCTCGCCCGGAGGAGAGGACCTGGTACAGACGGCAGTATCTCGGCTCGAAGGGCCTCCGCCAACTCGAGCTTGGCTTATATATATATATATATATATATATATATATATATATATATATACACCAGAACCGGTGTTTCTCCTGGTATAATGTACCAGCCCATCGTGGACCTTTCCTACCATTCACCGACCACTAACACCCAACTTCTTGCTACTTCATGCCAACGTACCAAGTAACACCAACTACAGTCACCTACCAAGACCACCTCTCCAGTCTCATTATCCAGCTGTATCGCACCATCTACCGTGTATGGTCCTCCTCTTAGGAAAGACTTGCTAGTGTGATTCCCTCACCGCTTGCTTGCTTAGTTGGATCCCTCTGCTTGAACGCACCAGCTCATGTTATCCTGCCAACACTTCCCGGCCCAAGGTGATCCTCCCGCTAGCACAGACGGACGATGGTGGAACCCTAAGCTCTGGTACTGGCGCCACACAACACAACACTACCCCCGAGCGGCGCCACACAACACAAAACTACCCCCGAGCGGCGCCACACAACACAACACTACCCCCGAGCGGCGCCACACAACACAACACTACCCCCGAGCGGCGCCACACAACACAACACTACCCCCGAGCGGCGCCACACAACACAACACTACCCCCGAGCGACGCCACACAACACAACACTACCCCCGAGCGGCGCCACACAACACAACACTACCCCCGAGCGGCGCCACACAACACTACCCCCCGAGCGGCGCCACACAACACAACACTACCCCCGAGCGGCGCAACACAACACAACACTACCCCCGAGCGGCGCCACACAACACTACCCCCGAGCGGCGCCACACAACACAACACTACCCCCGAGCTCCCGGCTTCAACTCACTCGCCAGAGGTAGCACACTTACATGACCTTCTCGAGACCTTTCTTCTTATCACACAGACATGGAGACTCGTTAACGGGAGGTGGTCGAGTTAGCCTGCCGGTGGGGTGTGTAATTACTCGCGAACCTCCAGAGTGGGTGGTCACTTTTCATAGTCGTGTTTATGGGAGAGTCATTACCGCTCCTTATCTTCTGGTCGGGGCGATCTAATCATGGTATTAGATCCAATTCGCACTGGGAATCCTGAATTAGACCCCGAACACTTAAAACCTGAACTATCTTGCTCATGATGATTGCATCCTACTGGATCACCCAACACACATCTGGGTATCATTCATCACGTCATAAAATCCTTATTCGTTCCGTGTTAGATATCGAGGAAGGCATCACAAACCATCCCCTGAATTAATCTACAAAAGTGTCTAGAATATCATGGTTAGGAAAGATTTAGTAAAAATAGGAAAAAATTAATATAAATATCCAACTCGTACAGAGCGTGAGAACAGCTGCATAAAAGAAATAATTACAGTAATGGCGAGTAAACAATGAAGAATGAAACAAAAGATCTTTGTCCAGATGGAAAAGACTTCCTATGGGCGGACCACGCCATTCATTCACAGAATCCCCAAGACCCGGGTTTGAATCCAAGGGGTCAATAAGAGTCAGAAGGTAATTAGCGAATCTGTACATAGAGTCGATCACTCCTCTGTCCTGGCAGTTATTGTAGAACATCTGTACCTTGTTCATGCAGAACCCTCAGACCAGTCAGGTTTTTTCAGATCACCCAATCAGCACTTACTGTGAAAATGTAGAACATTTCTCTAATCCTGGAAAGCATTCCCCTGCCTTTCCCGAGGGGCGTCCCCTCCGCCACCCTAATATACATAATATTGGTAATAATACTAATAATAATAATAATGATAATAATAATGATAATAACAACAACAACAATTATAACAATATTGTGCCAGTCTGACAATGGACCGCAAAAATATAAGCCATAGCAATATCTGATAAGTTCAGTGTGATCGGTGTTCATTATCTAATTAATATTGTTACCAATACTACTCCTTAATATGAGAGCACGATCATTAATGACGCTATCGTTCCTTTATCATCAGGATAACAACCAATTTCTTGGTAATTTGGGTTAATCTGCTTTTGTTTCGGCAAAATAAGCAAAATAAACACACAGCGTTCTAATTATACAGTAATTGTGTAATACATATCTCTTTACTTCTTACCAACAAACCAACTTAGGATATTTCCAAGAAAAATGTTAAATTCCTATAATTAGACTTGACCTGTATGTTCCTCAAAGGCTTTATGACCAGCAGCTGACCCTGATACCCTAATTACGTCTACACAACTTTAAATTATATATCCCACACTAGCGACCTAAATACAACCATCGCTAACACAGACGAGAGGCGAGCTACTACCTGCACTTGACCTGCGGACAAAATACATCCAGGATCCAATGTTCATACGCGTCTTTAATGTTTCCAAATGTTAATTTCAAACCACCATCCTCTAGACAGTCGCTCCGTGAATAGTGTCTCGTCAGAAGGGTACGAGGAACCATAAATTGCAGCCAGAACTGTGGCGGCAGAAGCTGAAGTAAAAATAGTGACCTTTATGCCTCCTGCTTCCAGGAGAGAGAGAAAACCTGACCATTAACATCACTCTTCTGCTCTGGGCGAGTATCAAACTATCACCATGGCAATCAACAAGGCATGTCCATACATATATATATATATATATATATATATATATATATATATATATATATATATTACAACCCTAGGACCCCTTTTCCAGAGGCTCCGGCCGCTTAAAGCTGCACTACTATCAGCAGCAGGGACAGGATGGACTCTTTGAAGCGTGAAGTGACTTTGTACTCTGTTCCGTCAACTGCCAAAAATACAACCTTGCAGGACAGGCCCAATATATATATATATATATATATATATATATATATATATATATATATATATATATATATATATATATATATATATAATCACTACCATCATGAGTTATCTTTTCTGATATTTTCTCCACAGTACAAGTACTAATATAGGGTTCCAGATGGATCAATCACTTAAATAACCTCCTTAAAAGTCATAACTTGTGCCGGGGTCAACACTTGAGGGTCCCTCCACCCTCGGATATTAAATAGGAGGAGAGATCGTCTCATATTCCCTTTGAGTCCAAATATTAGCAAACCCAGAAATATTCTTCAGACTCCTCAGGCACAGCGATACTGCCGCCTTCCACAAAGTAAAGCACAAGCGCAAAACCGTTTAGGTTCATATTCAGCTAACAACGCGTACGAAATCCAGTCTTAAGAGCGTCTGTAGCGTAGCACTTTCATAACCACGTCAAGGCGTTTTGTCACTGCTAGAATTATTCTAAACTTTCCCTCACGAAGACTTTACCTCGGGGAAATCTTTAAGTCAGGGTCATATACATTGTATGTAATTTTACTTATTACCTAAAGTCTTAAAATCATCGGTCCATAAACTAAGAATAAATCCTGATGATCGCGCAGAAGAGCATCACGCTAAACACGATCCATTAAAGTAACTCAACATATCACACATTGTGCTGTTACCCCTGGCGTTCTTCACGTCTGAAGTTGGCCACAAGAACATGAGGACCAGCAGGGGACTCTGCCACAACTTCCATGGCTGCCGGGGACCCGCCGCTCTCTTTAATAAACTCTTATTATATACGAAAACTACGTAAATATCAAGTAAATAATGGCATACGGGGTCGCATGATAAATGGTCCTTCATAACTGCGAGAAAAGCGCGTACATTTGCATAATATTTCTTCTTGGGGAGTGAAATATAGAGTGACCCTTAAGCCAACTCACTAAGGCATACGCTACATGATGCAAATGTTACATACTTTCCACACGCACGACGTTTACGTCTAGTAAATTAACTGACCATGATAGGAATAGGCTCTTGGGAGTTGTACACAGTGATAGCGCGGGGTACGCATCACAAAGTGAAATGCTATCAACCTGTGCGAACAAAGGCTGGCCCTTCCACGACACCGTAAACTGGACACAGCGTATGTATGTGCGTTGGCAGGGAAAGGGCGTGTGAGCGGCGGGTGTGGAGGGTTTGCCGAACAACGAGTATTTGATGGGTCCCGCACCCGCGCCTCATAACGGAAAAACTCGTTATTATTAATTAGAAAGTATCACCATAGAGGTTCCCGACTGCATCAAAGCTAGTACGATAGTGAATACTCATACAAATCATCACCCCAGAAATATTACCTAAAATATCTCCAGGATTTTAACACTTTTTCTGACAGTTTTAGAATTCTGATAAATAACCAGAATTCTCCACGCGAGATAAACCTTCGCACTTCATTTGCCTCGACCATAGTGCACTATGGCGGGACGAGGCAAGGACGTAAAAAAAAAATGTAAAAAAGGAAAAAAATTGTGGAAATCGACAAGTGGTAGCGCTGGCAGGACGAGGAAATGTTTCAGGAAATATTACCATGATGCCACGACCTCTGATCAATACCCAGTCAGCCGCTCACACAACCAGTTTCTAATCCCACCTGTGATCATGTAGTTACCTGTGCTATATTAAGATAGTGCATTGTAACGCTGCCAAAAGTTTAGTTTTTGTAATCACGTTAATGGTACGTTGCCTTAAGTATCACACACGACGAAAGAGGAAGAGGGAAACTATAAAGTATCTGCGGGTTAAAGTTATCTTGAGCGTATTCATGAACCTCAGTAAGTCACTCATGCCACGGCTGGCAGCAAAACAAGCATCGAGAATATATGACGAGAGCCACAAAAGGGGTAAAACCAAATTTCTTTTCATCTTTCACCTGCACACGAATTTTGGTCCAAAAAAACGTTTGTGTTCAACTAAGAAATGGCTATAAAACAACACACATATTTGATTTATACCAACAAAGACCAGCTGTTATGATCTATGAAATAATTTGTTGGTGTTCCACCAAGAGGTCAATACAAGAAATACTCCACGCACTAATAAGTCAACCAACAATGGTTTATCTACCAGTCGTACTTTCCAATCACACAGCACATACGCAGGTCTATCGAGCAACAGCGATATATCCTCCCAAATATCTCAGGAGCCGACCAACGACGAAAAATACGTCTCCCTGTACCTACCTATTGGTCGACCAAGGAAGATATACCTTCCCTCGCACCTAGTTAGTCGACTAACAACGATTCATGCTCTTACGTACCAATACGTCAGCCAGTAACAGTACGTTTTGTTGCAGCTACAAGCGTGCTAGTCTTAAGCGCTCTGCACCTGAATATATTTTACTGATAAACTTATAAATTCGAGTGGATTTACATCATTAAATATATCAATTTTTCCTCTAAAATTAAAATCATACATAGTCAGAGCAGTTTTCTATGAGTGTAAATTTATATAATCTCTATCACCAATTTCCTAATATGTTAAAGAGGAAGCAGACAGGAAATCCATATGAACTGGGATAACATTTCATCACTGGCATCATCTTTCTTTTCCATTTTCCAGGAAAAATTGCACGAGCGTAAGCGCTTGGGAAACAAATGGAAAATAATAACGCTTACCAGCTGTCAGATATACCCTGATAATCACTCTATCAACCTGACGAAGTTACTAAGTGTTATCATTTATTTCTAGGCGGGGAGACATCAATAACTAAAACCTGTGCTGAGCAGAAAGGATGTCTGCTGGAGAAACACCTGTGGGATGGTAATACATGGCGAGGTCTGGCATGTAGGGAAGACAATAGGATAAAGACGGCCTGGTGCATGGAGGGAGTCTGGTATGTTTGAAGAGGACCTCAATTGTGAAAAAGGGTCGGTTTTGGAGTTGGCCTAGAGAATAGTAATCACCTGGAGAGGGATGTCCGGGGGATCCCTGTCTGAGGGGGGAACCTGGTGGGTGCGTGCATAGGTAGCTTGAGGTGAAGACACCTCGATACACAGAGGCCACCGTCTAACATACACAGAGCGCTGGACGTGTGAAGGGGGCTTGCTTGGTTGTTAACGAAGGTCTTGTGTTTACATGGACTCCACGAGTTGAAGAAACTTGGCGTGCGAAGGAGATTGCATGTGTAGTGTTAGGCTGGTGGATGGTGAGTACCACTGCATTAGGACGGGATTATTCCGTATGTAGGAGACCTGCGCACAAGAAACTTATATGCACCTGAGGTCATATGTGATGAGGGAAACTTGTGTAACGTGAGCTTTGTATGTGGAGGGGCGGAGATGTGTAACAGGAAACTGGAGTAAGGAGGAAGTTTAGTATATAATGGATCTCTAGTATAGGGATTCACCAGCATCATCTGCGTGGCGGTAAAGTAAAAAACTATGCAGAACAAAAGGAAGAGATGGCGCAACCCCCGCCAGCCAGACTCCATACCTCCGCTGCTCCTCAGGAATTTCCCTAAGGTCAGATTAGTGTAGTAGGGACACAACCTGTGGCTAACGGTATTCATCCCACCGAGACCCACATCTTAATCTTCACAGGATTTTGTCTTCATATAACACTCATCACTTCATTCATCTAATTCCATCACTACTGACTCTCATCACTTCATCATTCATTTAATTCCATTACTATGTGACTCTCATCACTACATCACTCATTTGTTGTCACTATATACTTATCACCAACAGACACTTCATTAACACCAACATTACCTCCTACACCTAAATCTTACAGTATCACATATAAGGAAATCTTTCTCTCTGCAGGTACTTGAGAAGTGTTCTACTTTTGCCTTCTGCACCTCACCGGCCATGTAACTTACTATATAGTTCTCTCGCAGTGGTCCAGTTCTCAAACTTTTTCTACAATTTGTATTCCTTTACCGAGAATGTCAACACACACACACATCCGCCGCTATTTGCGGCTAATAAAGACAAAAAATAAAAAGATGACATAATAAAATGTAAACTTAAGTTAGAACATATATCCATAAAGGATTCTAAAATACTCCTAAATTACTACTACATCAAAATGTGATGGGGAAACTAGCGATAGATCAAGCAGCGGCAGCGTGGAAGAAAAGTAGTTACACACTCACGTGGGTGAGCGTCGTAACTCACACAGCCCAAGCTTGCCTCCCACCACCGCACACCGCCGACCCCCGCTGCGACTCATACCTGTGGAAAATGAGATAGAATATTTTAAAACCCAACAGAACATCTCTCGTCCATTGTTTGATATTCCTGTGATGTACGAGCTGATTACCTGTTGACCAAAGCATAATTCTGTTGATTTAATTACGGGAATAATAACAGTAATAGTTTACCGTACTGTAGTGCATGCGTCTAGTTGATTATTCATTTACTCAAATTAGACCATTTAGGTGTTGATGGTGATACCACACGTGATAAGCACTGCTGGCATCACATCATCAATCACAAGCTGACATCAACAGTTTTGTGAGATCAATAAACCATTACACAAACACTCTCCAAACTGGCAATAAAGGCTAATCATAGAGACCATCAATCTATATGAAAAAAAAATGTATACCTGCCCCACCACCAAGCTTGTAAATGGACGCTAACATCCTGGTGGAGGCGAACACAGAGCCACTCCTCAGCTGTGATGTAGTTCATATTAGCCTGTTATCTCTTCTACTTAGAGTCAGAAATAAGAAACAGCCTCATTCACTCGCATCCACTCTCTACATGTCATGTAGAGTAACAATGGAACTAGATCCCCCACCATCCGCAACCAAGCCCCACAGACCTTTCCGTCGTTTCCCCTGACCGCAGCATATGCCTACGTTGTGCCTACTGACAGCATGTCATCCCCTGTATACCACATCGATCCAAATCGTTCTATCCTATGCACATCTCACACCCTCCTGCTTGGTTAGGCCCCGATCACTCAGTGCATCTTTCATACCATCCTTCCTCCTCCTCTTTGGTTTCTCCATTTACTTTATTCCCTCCAGTTAAGACGTAAATTAATAATGAAAATAATAATAATAATAATAATAATAATAATAATAATGATAATAACAATAATAATAATAACTGTCTTAAAAGGCAGTACTGGTTAAAACAAAACTCAATAATCAATCATTATATCATCGTCCGCCTCATCTTGTTCCATACTTCCCTACTTAGCAAGGTCAACCTCATGCTATCTTGCCAAGCTACGGCAACCTTCACTGGGTCGCCGTGGCTCTGGGGTACGAACCTCCACAAACAACGAGATAGTCATCCGTTCGCTGACAGGCGAACGTCAGCTCCCCCTCCCGTCTGTCTGTGACGCTGGAACATTATTTTTTTTCCGCCCAGGGGCAAGCGGGATCCTGGCCCGATTCCTTGCCTTTTATGGCTCATAACTTAGGATCCTGTGGATGTGATGGTCTCCCAGCTTCTTCGGTACTAACTCTTACTAAGGTTTTACAAAAGAAACTCCCTGGGCAAGCAAAAGCACACACGATGCCACCAGACCTAACTTGCTGGCGGGACGAGAACGTTGTTGCTTAGCATCATCATCACATTACACCTGGCTCGAACTAGAGGAGGTAACACCTGGCACAACCAAGTGTCAACATCTGACACAAACTAGTGCCACCACCCGGCACGAACTAATTCTAACACCTGCCACGAACGAGGGTCAACACTGGCACGACTTAGTGCCAACATCTGACATGACCTGGTACCAACAGCTGACACGAACGAGTGCCAACATCTGGTGCGTACTAGTGTCAAAACTAGCACGAACTAATGCCACTTCACCACGACTACTACACCAGGAGCTGCCCATCTCGTCGCACTCGTCAACCATTGGACATTTCCTAAAGGTCTTATAAATCATTAAGACTTCCTGCAGAGCCCTCAGACAAGTGATCCTTCTCGCGCTCCTGCTGGTTTTCCCACGGAACCCCTCATTCAATACTTGTTGGGAAAAAGTTTACAACTAATTTTCTTTACAACCAGCAATCTGCTGGCGCAGCCAATGAGCGCATTAACTGCTGTGTCCCATACAACGCCCAAGACACTGTGACATCTTATCAGTAAAATCTCATACATCATAGAAAAGCAAAAATCGACTTTTAAAGTTGTTATGATTCCGAAGTACCTCGGTAAACACATATAAGCAAAGACAAGTCCTGCTTTAACCAAGATAACTCAGCCTCATAAAAAAAAAATTATCGGACGTCTATATAATGACCTTTTCAATCAAAGTTGATCACTTCCTACATTTTTTTTACGTTCTTTTTCCCCTTGTACTAAACTCAGGCGCGTAAGGTTTCCCAATAAGGTTGGTGGAGGAGGAGATTTTTTTCTAGCTAATAAGATTAATCCGGTGCGGCAGCTGGTCTCCCGCCCCCCTGTCTGCACGAGGCCTCGCCCACCTACAACCAATTTTGCCCAGATAAAACCAATTTCGCCCACCTACAGCCAATTTTGGCCTTACTCTAAGCTCCGCAATTACCATTATCTTTATATCCATTGAGCCACTTAAGGCCCACCGACAGCTGTGCATGATATTAAAAATATTTTCCAATAAATTGCGTCTTATCACTTCTTTTTTTCCAATCTACGATGGTAGAGTAGCAAGTACAACTGTGCTGTCACAACGTCCACTACTCATCTTCAACCTCCACCCATCACTCTAATCCCACCAATAACAATCCTTCACGCCATAATTACCACTGTCCCCTTAATCATTATTGCTCATTACCTCACATGGCTGCATTGCACGAGGAATTTCCTTAAATTACAAGAACTATGTTATCATCATTAGCGTCAGCTAATTCAATTAATATATTTTACTCTTAATCCAGAGCTTCCCTCACTGTCAGTAGGGTCTCGTGGGGCCACAACCGTCCACCGGCCACAGCCACTTAGTCAGTGGGATCTAGTGGGGGCCACTCACATTCATCACTCATCCAGAGCCACTCACTCTCAGTGGGATCTCGTGGGGCCACTCAGATCCCTACCCCATCCAGAGCCACTCACTCTCAGTGGGATCTCATGGGGCCACTCACATTATTATCACAATACCCTGCAGCTCAGTTACTTGAATTCACTCCCCATTTCGTTACGATAACAGCACCAGTAGTAACAACACTCACACAGTCCACACAACACAAACCTAGGTGCTTACCCACGCCAAGCCCAAATTAGAATATTTCATGACCTAGACTTTTTAATCTCGAAATACCAAACGATTAAGTATGTAAATGTCAATACCTGGACAAAAGTTTGAATATACTAACACTACCAAATGACTTCTGGTTCCGACACTAACAACCAGACGGATCCGGGAGGCCACAGGCCACACTCAGGTAGTGTTGTGGTAACAATCAGAATCATTACACATCAATGGGATAATCGGAAACCAAGATGATCAAAAAAGTCTGCTGGAGACCGCTAAGCGAAGCCTGAAATTCTTACGACGTAGCCATCTGGCATCTTGGCTTAACAGAACCGCGACAGATTATCAATAATTCTGATAAATATCTACGTCAGAGAAGGATATTTTCAATGGATGATTTGCATATTCATTAATAACAATCAAAGAAGGACCCATGTTTCGAGGTGTCGATTCTGCCTGTAATTTATATTTGTCATTAGTCTCTCAGTTTTCGAAGGAAGGTAAAATACATTACCCATCATTTCCTGTAATAACATATAACTCACATAATAAGGGTATAACTGGTGAGGCTGTAAGATACATTATACTACGGGGAGATACACCAGCCGACTGCTCCCTTCTCATTCCCCTCTTTATTAGGGCATTCGTAATCGCTTCATCCGCATCTCCCCCTCTCCATCATATTTCACCGGCGGCCATCATCATCATCACACATCCCCCAGCCCCCTCCACTTCTCTCCCCCACCTCCCCCGCCTGCCCGCCCTTCCTCGCTCCATCACACTATCAGAAATCCATAGCCACAAATACCATCCCGAACTATCATTAGTGGTGGCAACCACGACCTCCCCCAACAGCCACCTACAATACGTACACATACCACTCCATACCTTGTCTCATGTGTGTCTCATTAGCGTGTGTGTTAGGGAGAGAGTTTTTCACTCGTGTCGCCCCGTCTCTTTACCTTGTATATGTATCATGTCTTTACAACTGTGATTGTATGAACACACACACACACACACACACACACACACACACACACCAGCCTAATTCAGAATGAACACGCGGGTTGGGTGTAGGCTGACTGTCACACCCAGGATTCGAACCCATGCCCTCTTAAAATGTACACATTCTCTTTTTTTCGTACCAGTGAATAAAAGGCTGCTCCCTCCACACATTGTCCTGGGTTCATTAATATAAACCTACTCCAATTTGCCTTTCAACTGGGTCTCTAGGTGATTTGTTTCTACCACAGTAAATGCAGGAAAGGAAATAATTGTTAGACAGGCAATAATAATAATAATAATAATAATAATAATAATAATAATAATAATAATAATGACTAATAATAATAATAATAATAATAATAATGATAATAATAATAACAATGACTAATAATAATGATAATGATAATAATAATAATAATAATAATAATAATAATAATGATAATAATACTAAATGTAAAATTCATGTAAGGAGAGATATCGAGTATAGACACAATGTAAACAGACTCCGTGTATCACGTCACTATCCCTGAGTCAGTATGGCAATACTTCCCTGGGAGGCTGCTGTCTCCAACCTACTACCAACGCGCGCGCGCGTGTATGACCTTATCTAAATATGTGTCGGTATTTCTTCCTCGGATAATGTCTGTTCATAACTGACAATGACAGCATGACCCGAGAGGATTTACGAATCTGTGTACAGAAACGTCATAATAGATATTCCAGGATATAAACCAACTACTTCCAATGTGTAGGCAGTGCTGCGAAAACATAACCCTTCTGGCGTAATGGCTGCTTATTATACAGCCACATTAATTAATTCATATTCAAATACAATTCATCATAATAAGATATAAGAAATAATCATCAAAATCTCTTTTGGATATCAAAACAATATGACGCTATTTCCATCTGCCCCGACATTACTCCACGCTTATTGTATTTCTAAATATAAAATGCTTCACTCACCTTTTTAAGACGAACGCTCCACCCATCGACAACACAGAGAAAAATTAAATTCGAAATTCTTGCACAAAGTCAAAAATACTACCGCGACCAACAGACGTACTGACACACAGCCGTCGTCGCTCCGACTGAACGACGAGCGACACCTGACGATTATCCCGCCCGAGTTGGAACGTCGACTCAAATTATCAACTATTTTCTATTCCTACTCAGTTACACCATACACTATCACGGTCTTAATAATGCAAAAGGAATTACTATAATTCTATGATAGAGATTATACTGCGTAAAGAGATTAGTGTGCACATCTCTTAATACTAATGTGCGTTTATATTAATTTCATTATGTGTGTGTGTGTGTACATATACTGACTGCAACGGTGACACGATCTCAGAGTTGACAGAAGACGAGTCTACAGTGACTAAGAGTTCTAGTCTCTAACAAGAGGGAGGGAGGTATCCTTAGCGTCAAATAACATTCACTCTAATATCCCCTCAGCGTAATACTGAGCACAGTATGCTACACCATACTGGCATATGGAATACCCAAAACGCAGCTTTATTCAGAATTTTAACAAACTAAAAGCCGCATGAAATAAAAGTTGCCATTTTACCCTGCCACACCGTACTGCCTGGAGATTTAAAATGCATAACCATTAAAGCCAGTGTAGTCACAAATACGAAGCCAGCCAGCTACTGCCACACAATATGACTGAATTCTTGAAATAATAACGTAAAAGACTGACATCTTCAAAACGATTCCATAGCGTAATCTTATATAACATACGTGAGTAAATTTATTCTTACTAAAACACCTGAAAATGTGAAACACAAATCCTTTTATGAAACTATGAATAATAAAAGGAAACAAAGGTGTCGTGCTTAGAGTTTTATCGCAGAAGTTTCCTTGTGATCCAGCCCGGGGTGTGTGTGTGTGTGTGTGTGTGTGTGTGTGTGTGTGTGTGTCTGCACCTTTATGTCTCCATATTTATACACGTTTGTGTATAATTACCTATTTGTCCAGTGCGAGGAGGGAATTCTACACTAATAGGGTTCCAACTCTTGAACTTTCCCTATAACAGACAACAATTTAGATTCTAGTGCCGTATACTGTCTGCATTCACAGTTTCATTGCTTAAGTCACTCCATTCATCCACAAGTCTTATACAACACTGTTATTTGTTCAAATCTTCTCCTACAAGTTTCTTCCTCAACTTCATGTTGTTGTCTTTAGTTGTATGTTTCAACCTTTCGAAGTTCTGTTTACTGTTAGGACATCATCACACTGGGTTAGTAATTTGAAGACTGTGATCAAATCCTTGTTGTCTCTCTCTTGACATCCTCTAATAGTTTTTGTATATCTTTTCTTTTACCTCTCTGGCCTAAAACAGGGAGCGGGCACTAGGGTGAATACTTCGTCATCCATGGATCTGAATGCGATCCTAATAATCTTTGTTAGAAAGTTCGTCTCCTCCCAAATTCTCGTAAGATAAATCTCCATCGAAAAGTTCAGTGCCAGAGGTATAAAGCTGGCAGTGTGTGTGTGTGTGTGTGTGTGTGTGTGTGTGTGTGTAAACATATCTTTGATCATCAATTTAACCATAATTCAAGATATCAATTTCCCATTACCATCCGCATTCACTTCCTCTTACTGAACGTTGCTCAACATATTCCATTATTTCACTCAAGAAAAACACTGACATGTGATATTTCTTCTGTGAATTCACATAATTCATACAGCTTGGAAACAAGAGTGGTTCATCTGCAGAACCAGAAGGACCTCACTACCTTGACCTACCTTGGAAAACGTCACATTGGCGTCGTTTCTTTCCCCTTGTCCTGCCCTCATACTAACATGAAGTTCCAAGACGACTCAATTAGGCTTCTTGATGATCTCCATCTCTCCGGCGTCTTTTCTGGGCTTCCTTAACATTGTTAATATGTTCACTGGGTTCCATGAGAGCCTCAGTAGGGGGTTCCACTTACCTAGGCTTTCTGCCAACATGACTGCTCCCCTCGTCTTAGTCTGCCTCAGTTGTGCCAACTTCTCAACCTGTTTATCATTCTTGCTACTTAAGGACAACTATTACCCTAATGACACAACTGATAATCATATATTTCGTTATATTTCCCAACAAAAGAGCAGTTTAACGTTTGTTTGTTCGGTAATACGGTAATATTACAATAATAAAATTCTTAATGTACAAAGTTTGGACGAGTGTGACATAACACCAATCATAAATCATCCAAACGCACATTGAAGAGCAATACATGCATGCACAATCATTTCATCAACTGTCAACGTAAATATCTAGTGTACAACTGTGGATCGGGTCCTCCACAAAGAAACCTACGGATGTATTTATATCCACATTATTTCCTTCAGTGTAAAAGTGGGGTGAGGGTGAGTGTCCAGGTGTGTAAGTGCTGAGAATAACAGGAGTGACTGTGTGTTGACATAGGTGAGTATTGATTGTGAGAACGAAGGCGGACCTTACCGTTACGACTAGAGGAGGCGAGGGCTGGCAACACTCACCATTATGGCTGCCAACTAATTCAACTTTGTTCATTACGTCCATTGTGGTCATGAGGGCTCTGTGTAAGCCCGACCTCCATCATACTACATCACCAGCAACAATTTTCATATCCCCGCTCTAATTTAATGACATGTATAATTACAGTTATATGTTGTATACTCTCGTTTCATAGAATGTCGGTGCAATTACCTGAACACCAGACGACAAGAGTACTCGGTCCAGTACAGCCCAGTGATCATGTTTGTTGTAACACAGTTGTAAATAAACATAAAAATATCCCACGTACTGAAGTTAACAGAAATCAGAGAACATTCACATAGTCAGGCACATATAGGGAGTTTAAGAGCATATGAAAATCATATATATATATATATATATATATATATATATATATATATATATATATATATATATATATATATATATATATTCTATTTTTTCATACTATTCGCCACTTCCCGCGTTAGCGAGGTAGCGTTAAGAACAGAGGACTGGGCCTTTGAAGGAATATCCTCACCTGGCCCCCTTCTCTGTTCCTTCTTTTGGAAAATTAAAAAAAAAAAAAGTGTCTAGATGTATATATGTTGGTTA
This sequence comes from Panulirus ornatus, assembly GCF_036320965.1. NCBI lineage: Eukaryota > Metazoa > Arthropoda > Malacostraca > Decapoda > Palinuridae > Panulirus > Panulirus ornatus. The sequence continues at coordinate 11,962,526 of NC_092245.1, forward strand.
ATTTGTTTATCTATCATTTTCTTCTCAATCTATATCTTAATTACGACACAACAAATACTATTCAAAGCAAACACAACCAAATATATATGTGCACTGTCGTTCTACACAAGACCTCATGGTAAGTAGTGGCCTTACTGCGATATATTAATGTTTACCATAAGCTTGAAATTATCATTAATTCTTCTAAACAAAAAAAATAATAATATGTAATCATAAAGAATTAAACTACGAGGGCACGTCAAGAGATGCAGCCTTTAATCTGTTTCTGCCTTTGTTAAAAAAGACAACTTGCCTCAAGAGGAAAACTCTCCCAAGCTACACTGAGGCAGAGGTATATAGATATTAAAGAACCTGAGTTGAATATTCAACTAAAATTCTAAATAGCTTGCACGAAATCATATCAATTCCTCGACGTATATTCCCTCTTTTAAAGCAGTAAAAGATATATATATATATATATATATATATATATATATATATATATATATGTATATATATATATATATATATTTAGCCACTGAAGTAATCACAAGTATTGCGGTACCTCAGTGTTCTGTAGGACTCCTCTCATACCAACATAGATCTGTTAATGCGACCTGTGATTTTGGGTCCAGCAGGTTCAGTCTGCCTCAGGTCCAGCTACAGATTACACGATTTTTTTTTCTTTTTTTTTTTTAGTGTAGCCTGTATCTTCTTTCACACTCCCCACCCCTAACATGGAGGGTAAGAGCACAGAGAAAAATTGCTCCTTTTTTGGTGAGAAAAATTAAAAAACAAAAACAAAAACTAAAAATACCCCAGTCTGACCAGCTCTGCCTGGCCGGGCGCCAACAGAACCGATTCTAACCACTGTTCGTTCCTCAACCTGCCGGCCACACCATCCATTATAACCTGTACTGCTAACATGGCCAGACAACAGCATAACAATCATTTGCCTGCTGCACTGGAACAGAACCCTGATTACCATGTGTTTGCCATCCTAATGTTCTCTGCAACACGGAGCCTTTGGCACCTCGCAACACCACAACGTTACCGTTCCTTTAACAGACTCCTCTGCTTCTGCTCCTTCGGCAGTTCCTCAGTTCAGCCACTTTCAGGCGCGAACCTCCTTCCCCTGAGACGCCGACACCTCCGTACCATGAGACACGAGGGCACACTGCAGCCTCTTGCGCTCCATGGATAACCTGCCATCGGCTTACGGGACGAGACAGACTACAAATCATTTTTCTTCTGGCTACAAAAACTTTTGATTTACTGCGGGTCTTGTTTTTGGGAGGCGCGAGGAAGGAGGAGGCGCTGGGACTCGTACATCACGGGCGGCGCCCAGGGACGCCCCCTGGCGCTCACGCTTCACCAGGCAACCCCGCGCACCACCACCTCGAGCTACGAGCACAGGTAAAGTGCATCACAACCTGATCTACCATCCGAACCACGACCCCAAAACAGTGCTCATCAAGTCCCGAATTACGACCCCAGGTAAGGGGCATTACGACCCCACGATACGACCCTACTGTAGCGCATTACGGCCCAATCTACGACCCCAGGAAATGCATATCACGACCCATGATACGACCTCAGGTAAAACAATACGACCCGAGCTACGACCCCCTAGCACCCACACAGGTGATGTGATTATAAAAGTGGGATCAGGTTCCTCTCACGCAAAACAGAGAAATAATATTATGGTTATAATTGACCAAAAAAGTAGAAAAAACAAACTTATGTTCAAAAAAACTAAATTCAATTATGAGAAATAATATATGAAAGCCCTAAAAAATATATATATAAAATTTTCTAAAGAGTAGCGCAATAATACGCTGAATATTCGCGTAAAAAACTTCTCTACGAAAAATAATGACTATCATGTATCGTCCCACTTACCAATGTATATCTCTGTAGATGCGAACACCTTACTGTTATAGAGGAAGTTATAACATCTGACCTTTACTGAGAGTGTTCTCATGAGAGGCAACAAAAGATTTCAATTTCATGAAAAACAACTCTGACCCCTACGTTCTGTAGTGCAGTGCAGCGTTGCCAGAATACAAGGTTCCCCTTTACCCTCCCGTGCCTCCACATATTGTTGTTTTTTTCGTTCATGGTGATATGCATGCATGCAGCGTCCGAGGCTCACCTCCTGCTCTCTCATGCACACTCCACCTCAAACCCAAACTTTTCGTTCACAAATAATGCTTGGTGCACTTGGTACCTGCTAGCCCCATGTACTCTCTCTGCCCCTCCTGGGCCACCAAACAACCTTCCCTTCTCTTCCCTTCACCTGGACCATCTGACTCCCACCTTCCAGTTTTCCCTTCAGCTGGGCTACCTTGGCTCCCAACTTTCCACTTCAGCCGACAGCCTCCCAGCTCCCGATTCTCCGTTCACTTGGGTCACCTTCTCATAAGTCTTTTCCCTTTCAACCTGAGAAACTTCTTCACTGAATAATTCAGCGTATAATTATTTCGACTATTTTCATCGTAACAGATTTACGTACGTGTGAAGCATTAACGAGAATAATAATACACGTTTACGCTCAGACGACCAATTCCAGTGCTTTCATTTAGTACAAACCCCTACCTGGTTTCTCCTCCCAGCAAGGTGAAGAACTACACGTCCGTGGATTCCGTATGTTCCTGGAAAAATTCAGTAAATATAAAACAAAACAGAAACAAAATCTCACCGACCCATCCACTCTCTTCTTTCTGGAATCGTTACCGTACAAACTCTTCGCCAAAACTTTGTTATAAACAGCTTAAAACGTCAGTAGTGACATCTGGCCTGTCTCTGGGTCCATGTCAACTCTTCCCTGCATATTTCATCACGGGAAAAGAATAGACGAGAGGAGGATTGCAAGCAATAACAAAGTTTCATATTCTGATCGGCGAGGTTGGGCATCAGAAAATACAGGTTGCAGCAGCAGCAGCAGTCAAAAGGCATCCAATATTTCATCCTATAGGATTCTGAATACATAAAAACGACACAAAATGAACGGGAGAAGACTATCGGTAATATCAATCTTACTGTCCAGCAGAGTGACACAGACGTAGAAGAATAATGCAACTGGTATATGCAATCGTACCTTCACATGAACGTAAGAAACGGGGCAACAAACGCAACACAGAAATATCAATAATAAATGGTATTCACACACACACACACACACACACACACACACACACACACACACACACACACATTCCCCAGCACACCCAAGCGAGAAAAGAATGGAAACGTCCCTCAAGAACATAACATTTTCTGTCTCTCCGTCAGGATCATTATTAGTCAGAGGAGGACGGGCAGGACCCGTGCTGACCCCAGCCGCCCCTCCGAACCACCGGGTCAACGGACGGCCGCCGGGACACACTGGTAAGGCTCACCTCACGAGCCGCACATATAAGGCCACACGAATGTGGGTGAACAAGTGAGCGTGAATAAACGTGGCCGAGCTAGAGTGAAGGGGAACACATGTGGTAGAGCAGGTCATGCTGGTACACGAAGGGTGAGGAGAGATGGAGATAAACCAGCAGGAGTGAGCAAATGAGGGCGAAAATATACTCTACAAAAATATATACATAAGAAAGATAAAGACTAAATATAACTGAGGTGGTAAGGTTATGCAGGCTGAGCTGATAGAGGTGAAGAGGTCAGGTTGAACAAGCAAGTGAAAACGGACTTGGGTGGACACAGTAGAACGAAAGAATTAAGGACACCAGACGGTTGTGAAAACTCCAGAGAGGAGAGATAGCAGTCAAGAGAAGTGGCTGAAATGTCAAAACTCAACAGGTTAACAGCAACACATGTGAATGAACAGACCAGAGTGAACAGGTGCAGGTGAGTAGCAAGGAATGAATGAGGTCGGTGCGGGAGGGTATGTACGGTACATATTGTAAGGAGAGAGAGCGTGTGGCCGGGGGGGTTGCGTGCCTGGACTTTGTACTTCGAGCTGTGACGGCTTCGTCGACCCGCTGTGCCTCTCACATTACTACTGTCTGTTCTGAGGATAAACCATAGTTACGAGACTTGACCAACTTCAAGTACGACAGTGCCTCTTGCGTTATCTGATTGTCAGTAACAATGAAACAACGAGTCATTACAATGAGTACAAATAGGACACATTTGTACATCTGTACGGTACTTAACCCCTTAGGGACGATGATACCATGTATGATGTCCTGGCCTTTGACCTGAACCTTAAGAGCATAATCAGAGGTCAGGCTATCGTACCCAGGAGTCGGACCGTCGTTCTCAATTGTCGTTCTGTCGTACCTTAAAGGTCCAACAGTCCTTTTATGAAGACAGTTAGCCTCGTGAATGGTAAACAGATGAGCAAGCATCTCTATATAAAAAGAAATACTTCTAAACAAACATGAGAGAGAGAGAGAGAGAGAGACTGTGATGCACATAAGGCAATAGAAGGGCACCAGGCGACATACATGCCTGGCAGTTCGTGAGGTGGGCAGACACAGTCACCAAGCCCTGCAACAAAGACGAGTGACCCCGACCTGGCGTCAGGCCTCACCAGTGTGCCCAACAACTGCGAATAAAATGTTCCTTAAATGAATCCTCCAGCTGACCTGCTACTCGGGGCGCAGTGTGTGTGTGTGTGTGTGTGGCAGCAACATGCTGGTCGTGTCCTGCCCACAGCACGTCATGGTGCATCGCAATCACAATCAATGAAACGTACCGGTCAAAGGCCTCAGCTTCCTGCTGGTTCAGGTCCGAGGTGTGCCGGTCACAGGTTTCAGCCAGCCTGCCGTATGTGACGTCTGAAGTCAAGTCTGAAGTGAGCCTTTCAAAAGTCTGAACCGTCAGCCCTGGCAAGAGGGGGTTTCCACACACCAGGAGGACCTCATGATCAGAGGTCTTGTCTAAACGTTATATAACAACCATCTGATGGACATCCCAGTCACAGTTAATTACTTAGTAATAACTGAGTTGTTAATTAAAGAGGAAGCAGAGGAATGCATAACACGTATCTTTCATTTATGTCCCAGACGCTTAATAAAACAACGTTATTGAAGGTCGCTCATTCAACTAAACATATATATATATATATATATATATATATATATATATATATATATATATATATATACCATTCATCAAAAGAGGCTGGCATCTACAACGGTTGAAATCTATCGAGTTCAACATTCCTGTACTGATTTCATGACTTTCACGTACACTGCTGAGTGGTGAGGATGCCGGACTCGCCAAACCTGCTGAGGAAGGAGCCACAGTGAAAACTCAATCTTTCTCCATAGTGCAACAGTGAATGTCCAGTGCCCGTGGTAGGAGCAGTGCCAGGCTACTCCTCTCGTGACTCAAGACAGCACAGCAACAAATCACTGAGATGCGACCTCTGTAAGATATATATATATATATATATATATATATATATATATATATATATATATATACACACAATATAGGTTGGATGTCCGCGGTGTGAGGCCACGTGGGCCAGGCATGATGATACTGCGGTCAGCACCTCTGACATGCGTAAATATCGTGTTCTTGTGTCTGGCGGCTGCAGAGGCAGCAATCACTGGTGTATTCTGGTGGCGCGCGGACCGCACGCACGCTGCACTACGTGCACCCCCCCAGCCATCCTCCAGCACCTACACGAATAGCCACAATAACTCATTTCCTTTACCAGCGATTTAGTGTCAAGGTATAACCACGCAACACTACAACAGTAACAACAACAACGGAAAGTACGTAAATTTATCGTTAATCTAACAAACGGAAACAAACATTATGATCCAGAACAGCTTCCCTCTGATGCATCACGTGAAGATGACGCGTGTGCCAGTCTGTGTCATGGCCAGAGCCTCACCCTCTCTCCCTTCCACCGGGGGTCTGGCCCGGCCATCTATCTACCTGGAGGGAGGCCATCACGGTGCCCAGCCTCAGGCAAACCATCCATCACCCACCCGCCCGGAGCCTCCACCTCCGCTGTATTACCACAAGATGGATGTGACGAGCTTATCTCTAATCCAATCTTATTTGTCCGTCGGTGCACACTCTTCCTGACTCCTCCACCGCCAAGCTCATCATTATATCTATAATCACCTTCATTATCATTAGTAATTATCAACATAATCGTCATACATGAACATCACTATAGATAAAGTAAGTTTCATTTTTATGGTTAAAATGTTACTAAAAGAAATTACGATGTTAAAAACATTTGACCATGAGACCAACTTCCCCCGTGTTGAGCTCAGGTGGTGATGAGACAGGGACCCGTCGTAACCCTTACCATGACGAACGTCTCTACAGCGACAGCCACCGTCGTAGCATTACGTCACTCCTAAACATACACTATACTCGTACGTTCAACCTCAAACGCTGAACCACCACCATAGGAAAACATTTTTCTCAGCACTTGACGACACTCTCAGGAAAATGTGGGAAATGCTGTACAGCGGCGAGGGTGTGTAATAAATTCATATTGGCACTGGTGGAATGTTAGGCAGCAGCATCCTACGTCCACGGCTGCTACATAATTATTGCTCGGCTGGTGGCGCAGGACGGCCAGGGAGGTGGGAGGGAAGCGGGCGGGCGGGTGTGTGTGTGTGTGTGTGTATACCAGGAGGACGGGGAAATGCCACACATGGGACAGGGTACATAGACGAGAATGGAAGATCTACAGAGGAGAGGAAAGATAGGAGTGAGGAGAGAGGGAAAAACGCGAGGGAAAGGATAGACTATATGGATGGATCTGGTAATGTAGAGGGGGATGTATGGATGTAAAGAGGGATGGGTATGATGGATATGATAAAGAATGTGATCAAGGAAGTGGTATAGAGATGGAACTCAAGGACTGAGGTAAAGGATGGGTGCATGGATGTGGCTGGTGAAGGAATGGTGTAAAGGGGGGAAGGGGTATATACCGCAGGAGGAGGGGGAGCGTGGGAGGAGTCAGGGTATGTTTAGGAGGGAGGAGGGACGGCGGACGTGAGGCAGGGGGGAGATGGAGGAGACAGGGGTGTCGTGCGGGAGGTGGCGTGGTAGGAAGGGGAGATAAGATGCACGGAGAGAAGAATATGTGCTTGGAGGAGGAGGAGGAGGAGGAAGGAGAGGTATAACCGGCAGTGTGGATGTGCTTGGAGGAGGGAGAAGTACAAGTGGCAGCGCGATTGCTTGGAGGAGGAGGAGGGAGAGGTACAAAGGCCGGTGTGAGAGTGCTTGGAGGAGGTGGAGGAGGTAAAAGGGTTGGCATGAGTGTGTTTGGAGGAGATATGAGAGGTACAGGGAGCTGCGTGGGTGTGCTTGGAGATGGAGAGATAAGTGCAAGGGGCCGCTTGGGTGAGCTTCGAGGAAGGACAAGGGCCAGGGCAGATGGGAGGTAGTGACGTAAGAGCCGAAGAGAAAGGCAGTGATCACTTCTTTCCCACAACTCACCCGTCACATCAAACATCGCCCCAACCTCCATGTCCTTAATACCTACAACGCCCAACAAATCGAATACTCAGTACTCAAAATATGCTCAAACTTCCAAGCAAATATGAATATCTTAATTACGGCAGGAAAAAGTAAACTCATAGAGTGTTGCTGAAGTAGAGATGACCACTTGCCTTCATCTTACCTTACGGCTCAAATCTTATCTCACAAACCCAACCGTTGGCCAAGCACCACATCTGCTGCTTAGAAGGATCATCTCTGGGGAGTACACTCTCGAAGCCATGCCCATACTACACGAGCATACAGAGCAGAACTGGCTCTCCGCTACAATACCATCTCACCTCATGACTTACATTTTTGGCTTTCACTAAGCTCTTGAAAGCTCCAGCAGCCTGCCTTTTCAAAGCTCCCCCTGGCGTGTCTGCTGACAACTCACCGTCTCTGCTGGAATCATTCATACCCGGCTTCATCTCTTGTCCATACAACAATACTGTACATCCCGACGCCTCTAACTCAATACCATCTCACTATACTTTATCTTCCCATTCAGTTTTTATCTTTCCTACTGACATGGGTGTCAGTAAAAAAGGTATGTAAACTTTAACACAATATGTATACATACATATTATCACAGTCTATTCAAATACAAGTCTCATAATCATTAAACTTGAATTTGAATCTACTCTGATTTGTATTGAATGTTGTATATTATAATATTGAACATAAACTACAAATGAAGATCAAAGTACATCATGTACGAGGCATACAACATATCAAACGTACTGGCTCTGGTAATAATACAAATGAGACTGAAACTATATAAAATTACAAGGTGTATAATCCACAGGATACACAGCGACACTGGCGATGCTCATGAGAGAGCGACATGATGCAGATTATAGCCTCGGGCTGATTCCTCACACTCGTACATAAACGTGATCACACACTAAATGAAAACACACACGACACACCCGGCGACATCACGGAGGCTAAGCGCCACCAGCCTTGCCTGTGGACCCCAAGCGCTGAAAAACGTTTGGTCGGCCACTCTTAACAAAGGTAATCATGATCAGTCCCATGACGGGTGGTACAGATCGGGTAGCACCGTCACCGGTTGTATAGACCCCGCTGGCTGCTGGCTCAAATTCCAGCCAGACCGCCTGCTTACACTGGCTGATTTAAAAGGCTTTACTTCAATACGCATACTGAGATAAAGCGATTCTGTGACAATGATGAAGGGCATATATCACAGGTAACGTGCAGGCAAGAATGGAGCGTACAGCAAGTGCAATCCATAAACCAAGCATTTCTGTGACAGTGTGTGTGAGGGACACAGTGCAGGACGGAGGTGGAGGCAAGCATGGAGCACACAGAGGGTTTAACCCCCTCAAGAACGGAGGATGACAGGCGGGCACTTATATGTTTCAGTAATCCAGATAGAAAACTATTAAATAGGATTTACATGTTATTGTATAAACAACAGAGGATCTGGGTCAAGTTAAGATTCTGAGAGTGAGGAATAATAACAATTCCTCAGTGATATATCCCCACTACACTGGCATGTCCTGGGTGGGTCAAACACGCCTCTGACTGTGCCTCCTGCAGTCAGTTATGTCTGCACTAGATGGCGCACTGAGGTCACATTACCAGTCAATATCTGGATATGAACTACAGTCATACTCCAATGAGAGCTCAGAATCCCATATCACACCTTCCAGGCGGCAAACAAGATTAAAGTTCCCCTTAGAAGAAAGGAGTGAACTGTATGTGGCTCGCACCCAAGGCCTAAACTCCCGTGGCACGGCCAGTGTGGCAAGATGGATTCGCTCAGGTGCCTGCCTGCCACTGCCAGCTTGACAGGACGCTCAGGACTCGAGACCCGTGCAACACCGCCGCCACACACGCTTCACACACCCTGCATGTATCCAGAAAAATTTCTGAGGGGGGGGGAAAATATCCATGCGATGCCTGCAGGCATCTGACGCGCAAGGTTCGCCGGCACTCACTCGACGCACGAGACACTGGTTCGTGCTGGTTTGACGCGACGTTAAGACCCTTAGGTAGGATAGCGTGACCTTGGCCCTGATCCTTGAGGTCAGGCCATCATAACTAAGAGTCGTATCGTCGTGCTCCTAAAGGTTAATGTAAGCTAAACTTTCTGGTTATCAATCACACAGTCTCATTATTACAAAAACGTTCGTATTTGAAATTCAATCTGGTTGGCATCTGGTGCAATAATCATAAAGAAAACGATGTGTCCGACAATTCATACCCTTGAGACAGGAACCAGACAGGCTTATATAACACCCGTTTATATCATATCCTTTCACTCCCAACTCCTGTAATATACAAGCTACAGTCACACTGCTAAGTAAAGTGATATGTAACATACGTTAAAGAAACGGCTCAAAACTATCCTTGTAGCTATTTGCAGATAGACTGTTATGCAATATAAAAACCTACATTCTAGGGAGGAACCAGACCAATGCTCCTTCCCCTAACACATTCACCAACCCTGTTCTTGCCTGTAACACTGGCCTTCCCCCAGCCATAACAAACCAGTACCTGTCATCATACATACTCTCTCATTCATGGCTTTGTATTCATGTGTTGGAGACAACGGGCGGGCACATCAGCTGCCACTCCCTCCCTCACTCCCTCCCTCCTACCACACCATTGCTACCGTCTCACCGTCCCTTCATACGTCACTGTCAACTCTAACAAACAATATCTGTGTCCACCGCTCATTACAGCCACTTAAATCCGACCGTTCATAATACTGTGCCACATCCAAGTGATTTATCAATACCACCGTATTAAAACGTATCATAAGTTACATCATAATAACAATTACTGTTACATGAACACATCCAAAACAAAGGCATGTCGTCAAACACCAGGGTACAGGTTGTGACATAGAGTAATAAATCACAAAGTATTCTTTTTTATGAAAAGAAAATACATATAATCAAGTTATTCGAAGTTAAAAAAAAAGTCGTGGAACAAAAAATAAGTCATAATCGCCCACATTACTTTAAAGATACTGATATGTTCTATTGTATTTCATACTGATGAAAAGTATTATGAGCAGTCATGTGTTTCCTTCGTATCTCACAGTTCTGTGTCGAATTACGATTTAAAGGTACACAACAACTGTATTTACTCCATAAGGTAAGTTGGTAAGGCAGTCGCTCCTGCTGAGGCATTGTTAACACCGCCACTAGACATGAAGTGGTAAACTGAGACCTGATCTTGTAATCTATTGGAATGAATACCTGATACAATCCATGTCTTCCTTTTTTTTTTAGCATCATGCCTGTCGGCAGGTCCAGTTTCATGAGACTTAACTCAATGCATGACATCAACAAGAGCTGAATGGTGAGGCGGGAACCCAGGAGCCTTCTTCGCCCCAGGACCAGTCCAGCTTAGATTCGATCCATCAAGGAGCCGGGAAATCCTACTATTACTACGTCGGAGTCCATCTACCAGCAGTCCTATCCACCGCTGCTACTCCTCAAAGGCTTCACAGTATCCCTAGTAAGGAGGGCTTGACTGGGAGGTGCCACATTTTACCCACAGATGACCGTAAACGACGAAGGGCAGAGGCAAGCCTTGCTTAACGTTCCCCTCCACACACACACCTGTCCTCAGTACAGGTGGTGATGTATGATGGTGTGGGAAAAAACATATTATCGTTCAAGTCTTACAACAAATATCCCAACTGCCTGCCATCATTAAGTACGAGAACCCCCTACGTCCTGATTGCCGTCAGCCGCGGCCCAACCCCCACTACTATCATCGTAGCTCCCCCCTTCACCATAAATGTTGCCTCTTCCAATAACCTCGTCTCGCGGTAAGCAACCCGTGTTCGCTGAACTGCTCCTCTCCCGCTGACATTTCACACGCTCAGCCTAACACCTATCCAATTTCCAACGTATCTATGATATTGAAATTCTCAGCACTCTCCAAGATCTCACTGTAAAAAATGAAAATAAAAAAAGGTATGTTCTTGATCTTTTTTTTTTCATATTCTTACGACCAAAAAAATCCACATCTAAACACACGACTTTCCTCCACTGTTTACCCACCTAACTAAGGATAACACTTGTACACTTCTCCAGTATCAAAACAGCGTCAGTACTCAAGTTTAAAATCTTCAGTTGGTGCTTCGTCAGAAGGTAAGGAGAAAATAATCCTTAGAGCACATTTCCACTTGAGTATAAATAGTTGCTGAAGAATTTTATGACGATATTCCCCGGAGAGAGTGTCGTAAAGCAAGTGTAATCCAGGGAATTATATACACACTCGTAAGAACTGGATAACAAGACTTTTCGTAGTTACCAAGGTTAACGTCACCGTGAATTCGTCTCCAATTTATTGTCTATTTTTGATAGATAACCGAAAATCTATTATCAACTTTAAAATAATTCATAATATTGTACTAAGTTTCTATTAATATGGTCTTCGTCAACACCAGACTTTTCCTGTGGTTAGTAAACAGTTTACATGTCTCAACTTACAGAAGCATGAACCAGTTCTGAATGCAACTTACACCACACCGCAGCCTAGCACACCACTGAGAGAATTCGGTCACCATTTTACAAAAATCTATAGCCTGTGATGTGTATTTCTATATAGCATGTGATATTTATATAGCCTGTGATGCGTATATCTATATACCACGTGACATCTATATAGCCTGTGATGTGAATATCTGTGTAGCCTGTGATGTGTATATCTATATAGCTAGAGCTGTGTATATCTATATAGCCTGTGATGTGTATATCTATATAGCCTGTGCTGTGTATATCTATATAGCCTGTGATGTGTATGACTATATAGACTGTGATGTGATGTGTATAACTATATAGCCTGTGATGTGTATAACTATATAGCCTGTGATGTGTATAACTATATAGGCTGTGATGTGTATATCTATTATTATAAGATCTCTACTGTGACTCCTCTTACCTCCTAGACGGCCAAACGCATCACAGAGAATTCATGAACACAGGATAATACATAGTCACGTCCATCCTATGTAGTTTGCCAGTTACGTAATGCAGTACAGTCGACAGCAAGCCAGTCACTTCCATGTAACTGGCGATGGATACCAGTTACCCGACTGTAATATACATACATCGGGTCATACTGGTCCACACGGCCACTTTTCGTTTTTAAACTTTAAAAATTCCGTTCGGGTTGTTATAAAACCTGAGTTGTTGGTTCCCGTTACAACCGGCAGATACATTTCACCAATATATAAAGACCGGGAAAAATCATGGGAAAATGTGAACACCGTTTATTTCTCTGCTAAAATATTTTATTTGTGGTTTCTTTACTTACACACAAACCAAACGCAGGCGCACCCATCCAAGCAAACACATACACACACAAACACACACGTTACAAACTCCGGCGGCAAGAGGCTACACCATGTGTGAAGAAACACCATTGGCGAGCCTGTATCATTGGGAATAGAGTGTCGTTAAAGATCTGACCCCACCAGAGGAGCCTACATTTCCCTGCTACTGGAAGAAGCGCAGACTTTGCTAGCAGGCGTCTCAGGAAAGAAATCATTGGTAACATCAGGACGCTTTCTTACAAACATGTTCTGGATTAGTTATAATGTGTGTGTGTTGTGTGTGTGTGTGTGTGCGCGCGCGAGAAGAGACGTTTTCGTTTGTTAATGTGCGCGAGTGATGCATGTATACACGTGCGCACGCATGTATATCTGAACGCACGCGAGCGCTCTCCTGCGTGCAGTGGTTGTGTTACTGTTTATGCAGATCCATGCATTATTAGTAAGCAGGTTTGTGCCAGCGCGCAAGCTCTAGAAATCTCTTCCTGGTATATTAATAAAAGCGTAAATCTTCCCGTGTTTTACAATACCCGAGGCAAAGTTTCGTGTCCATTTACCTCGTACTTACACCCAAATTATGGAATGTGGGAAACCTTTTGAAGTTTAGGAAATACCATAATCTCAAGTTGTAAGTCTGGCCGTTGTACACCAACTACTACTTTCCTCGACTTTTTGTCATCTCGGTGCAATAAGTAACTGGTGACAAGAGAGAACGCCACGTCTGCCAACTATCAGAAATCACGAAAATCCACAAACCTCCGGTACGCTGCTCTATTAATACCCTCAACTATTTGCTGTAAGAGAACGCAGAGCAGCCAGAACAATACGAAATACACGTACAAAAAAATATCATACATCCTTTGGTACAAATTGTTCAGAAAACGTAAAAACATCGTAGATTTAAAACTGAGTTATCAAATCCCTTGGTCTGACGAAGTAGCATTATCACGAAGCGGATCTTGGCCAACACTGCAAGGAGTGGCGGGATCCCCAGCCACTAATGACCTAACATGACCCTAAGTGACACTGCTAAACAAGACCTCATATTTATGGCGCGACGTACATAAATCCTGCCTCACCCTCCAATCAGATCAAACAGACCAGTAAACAACCTAATTACTGGTCATTTGCCGGTTGTAATGTCCCGAGCGAGGAGGTGGGTCTGCCGTTACCAGCGTCTGCTGCCCTGGGCACCATGCAACCTACGCTGGTACATCTACTCACCGCGAACCTCATTAACAAAACTAATAACGGTAACGCTAATTGCATTTCCGGTAATCGAGAAAGAAAACTGAATATATGAGGTAGTCTTAATTATCGGGGTAGCAGGGTTCCTCCGCTAGATGGCCACATACACACTGGACACAAACTGGTCTGCCCCGGCGCCACGCACGGACCATACCACCTCCCTCCCTCTCCACTGTGGCGGCAGGCATGTCCGACCACCACTGAGGATAATGCCTTTAATGCCTGTGGATCGTGAGTTGGGACATTCGTCACCACTGTCGTCTATCATTATCCGCTCTTTACTTTTAACTCCCCCTGTCATTATGACATTCACCTAATACACTTACCGGAGAGACAGGAATATAGCTGCCGTAGCGTGAGGGAAATGTTGCTTTGTGTACCTAAAACAACCGACATCGTATATCATTTTGTGTTCGGCTCCCCAATACTGTGATCCCCCTGCTCTGTTCCCCCAGCACTGGGGTCCACCTCCCACTTGACGACCCCAGTCCTCCAACCCAGCACTCGACCCAACTCTCCAGACGTGCCAGTAACCGCCATCACTCACCACTGTCAACAATAAAAATCAACCCACTTGACAAACCTGAGATGAGAGACTCACACAGGTCTCCTGAGGCCTGGGGGTGGCCTCGCTTTTCAACTAGACTTTGATGATCCTTAACGCCTGAGACTGAGAAGTGAGGCGAGGTCTTCACTGTCCTCATCAGATGGTGTGCCACAAGCTACCCCGTCTCCTGAAGGAATACTGAGGCAGGTAGGCAAGTGGAGACCGGACAATACTGGACTTTCAACACAGGTGGAGGCAGTGGACGGAGTTGGACGCTCTGGACAAACAGGTGGAAATAGTGGCATATGATGTTCTCACTGTAAAACACATCACGCCGTAACAAGGCAGCGTCTGAACCCTTTCCATCACAAGCCCACATCACACAGCAACATCAAATCTGTCGGTACCTGGAGCAGTAGAACGAGGCGGCCTGCACCCTGCTACACCCGACGGGGGAAAATCCACATAATGACAGGCAACAAGAGGTTAACCCGCACCTGCCACGCCAACACCCACCACCTCTGACCCGTAACACCCAACTCGTAGTTCTTGCCCCTTCCACCACACCACGCCACCATAGTCTGTCGTTTCGCCACAAGACAGCGCCTTTATCGCCACACCACCACTCCGTGACGTGGCACTACACAACCATATTTTGACCAATGACCACAACATTCGCTCCTAGATCACCAATCCACCACAATCTGGCGCATCACCGCACTGGTGACAACCTGGTGAACAGGGTATAACAACACACCGTCACAGCTGCTTACCGCTACACTATTATCCTGATGTATAACAACATCGCATCACAATAACCCACGAGTGAACCATCACCACAGTGACGTAGTACCATACTACCATGACCTTAAAACCATACCACCACCACACTGGCACATACCACCCGCCTTCCACCATGGTGTGACCCACTACGAGAACCAGCACACTCACTAGTTAGTATAATACGCTCAAACGGATCATTACTACAGCGGGAATCGATATAATTTTACGACTTACCGAGACCCAATCGATGAAGGAACGCAGTAACGGGGTCTAATTATGTATGCTGAGAACACCACCGTAACCTCTGGTACACAGACCAGACCATTATGGTAAGACCACTGTCTATCCACTTAAGTCATAGCCCAACACATTCGTATTCTTAACTGGCCACCAATGAAAACCCAGCACAGAATCTCCAAGAATAAACTATGATAATCTATATAAATACCAAAAGTTAAAAAAATTAGTGTGTGTGTGTGTGTGTGTGTGTGTGTGTAAAAGGTGTCATATTGGCTGGGAGTGACTTAGGACCCAAGGTTCAAAGTCACTGGCGAGCAACGGTGTGACTGACTCACACGATTACATCGCTGATTCGTGACATAACGGCGAAATGAGACGTCAGGCCTACGTCAGAGCGAAAGAAGTCACCAACACAAGCAGCCACAATCATGAAATCTTTTGACATATTATGAATACTCGTATCTGAGAAGGATAATGGCACGTATATACTCAAAAACTTGTGTCCGCCTAAAAGAGCAGAGGGTAAGAAAGAATGGGAAGGCATAAAAGAAGGGAATGGAGATAGTGAGTGAGTAAGAAAGCAAGAGAGTAGTAATAAAAGAGAAGAGATGGACGATGGAAGGAGAGGAAATAAGGGGAGGAGGAGAAGACAGGAAATATAGAGAAGGTGGAAAATATACGAATCAACAAACACTGCAACATGAAAACTAACATGAAAGTGTGAACACCAGAGAACAAATGATTACGTTCACCTCGCAATATATATCATCTCCAATAACAACGGTTCGTTGGTCGCAGTATATGAACGGCGAAACGAATTTCCAGTGAGTTTAGTGTGCAGGTTTTGGAAGGAGGCTTGACACTATCATCATCCATAACGTGCGGAGATGTAATCACACGTAAAAGCAATTCGACACACTAAAATTAAGTAAGAGAACACGAGTAACATTCCCTACGAAAAGTGATGAGCACAACTGGCCTAAGCCACACCACACGCATCAACAGCAAAAGAAACAGAAAAAAAAGAGAGATAAGGACCACCATTAAAACAGCTTTTGAAATAAATTATTATATGATGAAAAATATACTTAAAAAAAATTAATGATGTTGAGAGAAGGTAATACCACCTTCATCCAGCGAGGCAGCATGCCAGAGCAACGTCGTGCAACTTTCAACAAGTTACTGAGGGAAAAAAAAATATTGACTACGAAGGAAAAACAAGGTTAGGGCGAAGTGTTCTCGAGGTGGCAATATCTCATGTCCCAGCTGAAGAATCAAGGTACAAGACGTTGATCTTCACCCGAAGGGAAGATTTCAGCGTGTGAGTTAGTGCGGGGAAGTTTTGAAGCAAGCAACAGTGAACGTTCCAGGGCTGCTGTCAGCTTTCCAGGATCACTGTGAACGTTCTAGGGCAGCAGTGAACGTTCCATGACTGCTGTGAACATTTGAGCCGCTGTGAACTTTCCAGGAACGCTACAAACGTTCCAGCGTCGCTGTAAACACTACAAGGCCATTATGAAGGTTCAAAATCGTGAACGTTCCAGGGCCGATATAAACGTTCTAAGGCCGCTGTGAAGGATATAAACGTTCTCAGGCCGCTGTGAAGGATACAACTTTATGAGGAGATATTTCAAGCCAAACAATTGGCCGATCCGTTACCGTGCTACACTAACTCTTCCCTGCAGGAAATTCATTTTTCCAATAACTCGAGTTCCTTTGAAAGCCTCATCTACTCCAGGTGTATCAGCCTACATGATAATGTGCGAAGGAAACTGTTAAGACGTTTTGATCATATTATCTAATGCAAATGAACCTTCTGGAGGGAAGAATGGCGTCACCAACCTTCCTGCAGGACAGTCGACCTATATATTGTGGCAAGTAATGTGCCCGCGGGAGGCCATAAAGACTGAGAAGAACACGCAATATGGGGGGGAACTTGCGTCTCGCCGAGCGACCAGGGAACAACAACGGTGGTAGCGACCGGCGAGGGAGAGTGGGTACTGAGGTCATGGAAAGTGAGAGTGAAGGGCGAAGTGAGGAAAGGGAGGGAAACAGAGAGGAGAGGGAAATGAT
This sequence comes from Panulirus ornatus, assembly GCF_036320965.1. Taxonomy (NCBI): domain Eukaryota; kingdom Metazoa; phylum Arthropoda; class Malacostraca; order Decapoda; family Palinuridae; genus Panulirus; species Panulirus ornatus. The sequence goes on from NC_092245.1 coordinate 11,980,186, forward strand.
TGAAGAAATTGAGAGGGATAAAGAAATATAATGAATGCGTGTACAAGTGTAAGACAGAGGAACACATATGTACACAATCTTATTCACCGTCAATACTGATACTACATCACTACGTTGTATAATACGTATATAAGGAAGTTATCATATGAAGAGCCGTCTACCTATACACTGGGCTACAAAAAAGAAGATTAACGTGACCACTGACATCAAAGGAGAGACGGTGGTGGCAAATGACCCGTGTACTTAGGAAAAGAAATGGCTACACAGATTTCAGATAAGGTGGAGGGGCACACCGTGATGCTCGTGCCCAATATATATGGCATGAACCACTAAGATGATGACTGAAGTGATAATGGACATCCTCACAGCAAAACTTAATGACATTAGACACTCATGCATAACTAGATATAACACAACATGACGTAAACTGATCCCTCTGTATATATAACTCCCTCGAATGGAAGGCAAAACATGTTAAACACATCATTCTTGGAGTGAAGCATAAAACCTAAAAAAATATATAACAAACTGGCGACCATCACCAAGTACATCCCATTGTTACTCCTCACGCCCTACCTCCTCATCCTCTCCTTCCTTCCCTACTCCCCATGACCTCATTCCCTCCCACCTCACCCCTACTTCTCCATACTAAGGGAGGAAACGAAACATAAATCACATATATATATGGCTGCCACAGAGCTGAGTCCTGGCCTCGACCTGGCGGGCAGAGGTGCCTCAGACGGCGCGTTCACTGGCGGCCGGGTCCTCTGTACCTCGGTCAGGGGTTAACCTCTACATACAAGGACCAGAGCCACACACCATCACCACCACCACTACTCCAGCACAGACTCTGGCTCATCACCTGCTCCTTGTACTATCAGTCGAGTCCCCAGTACTCTTAATACACTTAGGTAATGGTGTTCACTTGTAGAAGAACATCAGAATAATATTACCAGAGCAAGGCGCCCTGCGTTTCTATGTAAAAGTAGTGATATCTGATGCCTCTTCAGAGCGAGGCAATAAACAGACGTGTGTACCCTGCGACTGTAGCAGGATACCCAGGCCAGACACACATACCAATGGTTAACATCAACTCTTAAGAACCTGTAACGCTTGACTTCACGTTCAAAAGGATATATGGGTCAGATCTTGTAGTCAATTATACGTCTTTGATGCTGACAGTACATATGAAATTACAGCACATCAGCGAAAATTTATGCCTGCAATGATTTCCTGGTTTGCAATGATTTTCTCACACTAATACAAAGGCAGACTCAGGAAGGTACGCATTTTGTGGCACCAAATTCTTGCATATAATCAAGGTAATGCACCTGTGTGGGGCGTCTGTGGCAAGGGGACAATGGCGGGCCCATCACAACCTCATCCAATGCCACAATTCTATCACAGTTCCCCTGGGTGTCGCTTCCTCGTTTAAGTGTTCATAAGGCCATGATCAAAGCAGAATCTTCTGTGAACTATTAACGACCTGGTTAGTCCTGGATTAAATGAAATTCTCACGAAAACACGGAGGAACTCTAGTCCTGCATGTGACCCAGCAATACTGGAGGTCTCCACCCACAGCATGTCTCGTGATGATCAGCACACGCACGTCCCCTACCCCTTCTGTCCCCAGCACGTCACCCCTGACACCATTTACACGTCGTCCCAGTCGTCCCTCGTCCTCGTCCCCTGCGATAAAAGTGCTAACACCCAAAGGCTGACAGATAATGGAGTCCAGGATTTACCAACGATTTATAAGCCCAACTGAACCATCCTTTAGCATAATCTGGGACGCCGCCTCAGTTTTCTGAAAGAAAAAAAAATATACATACAAAGGCGCAGTTTAAATCTGCCAGCGTTAACGATGACCTCAAATGTCAGGATAGAATTATGTGCATCTCTATACCAAGACACTGTCCTCAAGATTCACCTACCTACACCTCACAACAGCTTCATTAAACCTAATCCATATGAGAGATCTTAATATGCAACAAATTACTGTGTCATTATGAATTACAGGAGAGAGAGAGAGGGGGAGGACGTCCTGGGAGAAGCGAGCCTGCCAGGTCCGTTCACTCGCGACAATATCCATCCGCCGCTCGCTTATGACGCCGTCCCCCGGCCTGAAGTACCCCAGGCACAAGCAACTTATCAAGTCTGTGCCATAATTCGCAGCAAACAAGCGCAGGAATTAAGGCAAGATCATAAATCAGGTGGAGGTAAAGGGCCCTGAGGGACGTGGGGTTCTGGGAAGGGGGTATTTTGAGTTCAACGATGGGAGCCGGGGTGGGGGTGGAAGGGGAAAGAAAAGGGAGGGAAAAACTGGTGTGGTGTGCGGCTGAAGCGAACAAGTCGGTGAAATATCCAAGTACCTGCCTGCGCGTCCGCCGCCTACAAGGTCTTCATCATGGTCGCTTCTACCCTCCCGCACCTCCCACTAACACATCCTTCGGCACATCACCTGTGACACCATCAATAACATTCTAATTATGTAATGATACTGAATCATGATATGTTTCAGATGATGGTGACCTTCATGACACTTGTTATCGAAAATACAGAGTACTGGTCGTTGTAATTTCCTTAACGAGATGTACACACACACACACACACACACACACACACACACACACACGGGAACATCAGTGTCGGAAAGTGGAAAAACATGGTTCACATCACACTCACTGTACTCGACACCATTCTCAGAACTCTCCCCTGAAGAACGGTACTGAAATTACATATATACCTAAAAAGTAACCAATTATACGAGAGTACTTGAAAGTTCGTATTCTGATGTTTCCTTGTCGTTTTACTTGCATAATATATATATATATATATATATATATATATATATATATATATATATATATATATATATATATATATATATATATAGTATTAGCCATTTCCCGCGTTAGCGAGGTAGCGCTAAGAACAGAGGACTGAGCCTTCAAGGAAATATCCTCACTTGGCCCCCTTCTATTTATATAGAGATAGATAGATACATAGATAGACAGACACAGATAATGACCTGTGTCTGAAGCAGTATTCACATTAAACATTTCAACATGTCCGCAACATCTCTTTATCATGCAATGTCTCAAGTGAAAAAAAGAAGATACATATTGTATTATCACTTTCTATCCACATATCTAAGTACCAGCGTTACTACTAAGAACTTCAGTAATTTTCACGATAGATAAACATGATCAGGATAGTCAACATCAATATGATCAAGGTCTAATCTTACATTTACTGGTATAACTTGAAGGAAGAGATAGCTTCCTAAAGTACACAGGATCACATCATTCTTTGACCTGTGAACAGCATGTACCTTCGTACCTTGTATACCCATATGAATGCAAATATGAGAATGTACAGATAAGGAGTCCAGGTCTAGTGTGACTTAAATATTCCATGAACCCAGAACAGAGGGATCTTAACTCTTGTTTTATATGTCCTCGAGATCAGCCTTTTGCATTCAATTCTAGCTTGCAAGACACAAAGGAAAATATCTTACGAAAGAATTCTTTAAGGTTTTGAAATAACATACTGTTGCAATATTTCTTTACAGAATACTGCAGCAATGTTTAAAGTTCTGGGGAGCTGTGTGGAAAGTATAGATGAAACAACATTTTGCTCACAGAGCACATCCCGGCGCCGTGATATGAGGATAATATATTCACTCACAGATTTCGCTCCACCTCTCTGGGAACTGTGTCAAACCAATCACAGACTGGCCTGCAACCAGAGCGCTTGTTGTTGCCTGCACGTCTGCGTCAGGGCAACACATTCACAAAATTCAAAAAGCAACACTATCATCCAAACTTTTATCTTTCACTACATAAATCTCGATCGCTAGGAGGGATTAATGTTGGGGGTATGTTGGCGCTCATGGCCCCCAACATACAGCACTCCTGGAGTTGTGTCAGCCCTGGCGACGAGAGGAATTCCCAGCACAGAAACTTCAGCTCAGGAAAAGCTTTTGGATGTAGTATTTCATATTTTTCTCCCTCCTTCCCTCCCTCTTTCTGACCTCCTGCTCGCTTTCTTCTAAGGGGTGTATTAGAGCTGACAGCCGATGGTCCAGGAAGGGGCCGGACGGTGTACCCTTCCACGGAGCACTTCGCCTGTGTGGGGTCTCACTCTCGCTTCCTGCCACCACACACCTACGTCTAGCAACACGCCACGAAGGGAACGCTTTACTAAAAGAATCGGATAACCAAACGACATCCATGGTACAACTCAGACTTCCTCATAAAAACAGAGAGCAGATTTATATCATTCCCATCCTTCTGTACCTTACTTCTTAAATGACACACAAATCGAGTTACAGTTGCACACTAATGTATTTTTTGTAAATATGACTCACATGAGACGTGGGAGACTTGCCCACACTCAAATTATCATCTCAACAAGTCCATCCTTGACGTTTCCAACTCTAGAGCTCGCGAACTTCCTCCACTCAACGAATATTTACATAACAGCATTTATGAGGCTCAAACCTAAGTCCAGTAAGCAAGATATGACGATATACAACTACGGATATACATACACTCAGCGTGTACACCGACGTACAATCAACACAAGTGTTCCCGGACTCCCGCTGTAAATGGTAAGACAGCGAGCCAGGTCTCGCCTTCAAACGAGGCTGCATTATCGGCAATGGACAGAGTACGGTTTTGTCGAGAGCTTTCCCACCCGTAAGGAGCACGTCTTACCTTCCTTCCTAATGGAGCGCAGCCTCGTAACCGCAGGAGCCCATAAATTGGGGTCATGAGGTTGCATGAATAATAATGATGATACACAGAACGTACGAGAAATGAACAAACTCGAACTGTTCGTTGTGAAATATCTTTCCAATATGGATACCATTCTACATTCTGATTACCTTCAAGAATATCTGAGGATCCCTTGTTCTATACCTCTGTTGATCAAAAAAATCATCAATGGGTTCATAACCTAGCAATGAGAAGGCACCATCACACAACCATCCAAGGTTAGGCTTCCTGACGTATTACCTCCGTCTACTATATATGTGACACAGCCTTCCCATGTGTCTTATGTGTCCACTATCATCCACAAACTATAAATAACAAACTCAAAGACTACAAAATCTTGCCTGTGCATTCAGTGAGGTCCATACTGTATTACGCAAGAGCAATACCATCAAAGGCGGTTTTTAGGTGGGTGAGGGCGTGGATGGCAAGCCACACACATCACACCAGCAGTTCGGGTTCACCTGAGAACATCACAGCCGGAGCTTGCCATCCAGCCATCAGACAACCAGGGATAACGATAGTCTTGAGGCCATCTTACAAACCACCTGAGCATAATCTCAGTCAGATCAACAAAATAGCATAGATTACCACCTGACTTCGTTTTTCTAGATCTAACCTTCCTCAAAATAAGACCAGAACAAGAAACCTCCTCCATCATAATCGACACTGAGCTAAACATAATTCCATTTCCGGAGTATAATTAAGGATCGTTTGGGGTGCAATCACGGAAGAAGAGAGAGGTACTAATGAAGCTGAGCACACCTGGCTTCTTGAACTCTGACCCCATGATGCCTGTAACCTCTCCTCTACAACCGCTCATCTTCAATATTCGCAAACCAACACCTTCAATATTCGCAGACAATCGTATTCGATGTCCGTACACATGCCATATTCACAGTAGCTTATGATAATCAAAGAAGCACCTCCTTCAAGACGCACAAACAGTCACCATTTGTATCATCATTATAAAATCACCTTCAGTATCAAAAAGGAAATATCAGGTTCACTATTCTCCACCCGTATCCTTCAGTATTGGCGAACCTTCTGGAGAGACTGGTATGCATAATGGCAAGGAACTTAACTCGACCAGCGTAGTAATGAAGCTATCGCCAGGTTGGGAAGGTGAGGGGGGCGGGAGGGGGGGACACTGATCTGTGTGTGTGGGCAGAAAGTGAACCGTGTGGGGAGGAAAGCTAACTGGGCAGAAGTGAACTGTGAAGGGGAGACAAGTGAGCTGGGAGGGATAGGAGGGGGCTGTGAGGGAGGAGAGGGGAGGAAAGTGAGCAGATGGTGAGTGATATCAGAAGGTAACCTGGTGGGAGGAAGGTCTCCTCAAGAAAGGTTTAGTGACGGAAATTACGGAAATCCATTTGAGTCGGTACAGACAAGTCAGGCTTCACAGAGGAAACATAAAGGGGAAAACACGAACCTTTGACAGGAGATATTACACAATCTTGAAATTAAAATCGTCTTTCAAGAAAAAGAAAATCACTAACTAAACAAACCCTGCAAGAAAAAAATATATCAGAGAAGCAGAAATAAAACAAAATAGAAATAGAGGCTCGTGTAAGGCAGACTGTTTTTGAAGATATGACACAGCAGAAATTTCACTGAGACACAGAGGAACATGAGGGAAAAAAAGGGGGAGGAAATTAAGACCGACAACTCAGGAAAGACTGTACAAAATGTCACTGTGGAATAAAATTTCAGAGGAAACATCACTAATACAGAAATCGTAAGCACAAAACATTGTGATTAAAGAAATATGACATGAAATGAGAAGGGGAAAGTAACAAACGGAGAAGGAAAAAGTGCCGGGGGAAATATAAGGAAAAGTGTAAGACGATAATTATGGTGTACAAGGTGTTATGTGCTTCGCCCCAGTTGGCCGACCAGGCTACACGCTCTGCCACCCAGCAGCCAACGACCAAATGTTCCCAACGGTAAGTATTGGAGTTTACATGAGACGATTTATACCACCAGGCAATCAAGACTTTACACCCCAGCAAACTCACACTCACGACTGCCCCTCCAGCTACTGCGAAATGTAAAACATCTCAATCAAGGTGAAGTTCTAGGGTAAAGCGTTGGTTGTATTCTGCCCAGCTGCTGGGAAGGCGGGAGAAGAGGAAGGCGAGGCGTCGACCAGCGACCATGACGGAGGGGTGTGTGGGTTGTTTTGCCGTAATGCTGAGTGACAGACTCTTGCCAGTAATGACAGGGTGGCCAGACGGACTCACAGTTGGGGTACCCTAAGGTGGGTAAGTGGGTCTTCCATATTAGAGGTGATATCAACTCAAATTTTGTGTGAAGCGTAACTCCGTCAACAGAGCGTGACCAAACATCATAATCTATATTTTCATCGTTAACAACTCCGTCCGTAACTCTATATAGTTTCGTCTCTGAGGGCAGAAGAGGTGATGATATAAACTTAAATTCCGAATCTTCGTGACTGGCAGTGTCAACTGAACATACTGTTTATGAAACACGCCGGGTGTGTGTGTGTGTGTGTGTGTGTGTGTGTGTGTGTGTGTGTGTGTGTGTGTGTGTGTGTGTGTGTGATAAATAAGAGAGCCGTAACTGGCATATGACGTCACCTGTCATTACGCCGTGTCAGGAGCGACAGATCTTTAATTCAGTAAAATCAACGTCGTTCTCATTTCCCGGAGGCAGGGAGTCGGGAACTCGTTATTACTACATTATCTCGAGTCCCGGGGGTCTGGCTGGCGCACATGATGACCACCCTCCACACGCCCATCCCCGCGATCATCACAATCTGGCCCACTGTCATCATCTTATGAAAATAATCTCTGGAAATTTTTTGATGATGAGAACCATAATTGAGGATGATGCACCTGACCCGCAGTGAGGGAAGGTGGGTTGAGGGAGAGAGAGAGAGAGAGAGAGTCAGTTTCTACTGGATGAAGACATATTGCTGATACTACACTCACCTCCGAACTGTTGCCTCATGTTCACAAATGTCTCATCTACGAACAGTTCTCCTCCCAGCGCCTGTAATACCTAACCCATGCCAACACGGCGGCGGGTGGTAAATAAAAGCGAGTGAGCTAACTAACCAACCGTAACTCAGTTGTGAGTTCGACGTGAGTTACCGGCCGGCCAAGACCACTCCTGAGACCAGATGTATAGCCCCAGGAACCCGCCACACACACACACACACACACACACACACACACACACACACACACACACTACAGAAATCGTTATTACTTGTGTAAGAAATTATTTAAAACAACTGTCATATTATCTACCATCCCTCTGTCTCTATGAATGATGAGCTGTCCCACTGAGCCATCAGCAGAGCCATAAATCATTGGTTAACGCGGAGGTGCGCCCGCCACTCACACCAGCAAATCGGTTGATCACGACAACAGCACATGGAGGTGTCGACTCATGCTCGCTAATCTCCAGCCAGGTCCCGTGTGGGCGCTTACCTCCTCGTGGTCTCCCATCTTAACAACAATTTGTGTCTCTTACTCGTGAATGCTCCAACACCTGTTTTAGTACATCCACTCTATCAGACAATCTGTCTGTTTTCTTTGTCTTAGAGTCTCGCTGCCTCTTTGTAAGGTTAATTACTTCTACCTCAGTCTGCCCTCGTCTCCTTACCCTACGTGAACACGAGCATACAACCACAAACATAATTCTGAATGGTGCAGTAAACGTTGAGTAAACCTCGTGAGTCTACCCATCATGAGTGATCCTTGCCACCTGACAGTCGCCTTCTCAGTCAGGTGAGCCGGGGGTGGGCAATTTATTTCCCTCCATCATCACACTGTCAGTGTTAGCCCAGTGTGGCAGAGCCTCCGGTCATAGGAACTCACAGTCATTTCTGGTTCTGCCGGAAACACTGACATGAAGCCGTGTTCGTTCTTGTGATCAGCATGTTGTGTCTCCGGCAATGTTACCAAGAAGACGCAGCAAAGTGCTGATCCCGTGAGCCACACAACGTTATACAACATATTGAAACTTGTTTGCCCGGTTGATGGCCGAATTTTCAAAGATTTTGTAAGTACTCGTACGATTATAAGTCAAAGTTCTAATTGGTCACAAAAGATAAAGAACAGTACTGAGTGATTCCAACACTTAGGGCATTATCATATCTTCACATTCAATATAATGCAGTCACAAAATTGTTCACTGTGTAACTGTTACATGAAGGATATGCATATTAGCTCATAACACAAATTCAAGGCGTATCATATCACAATTCAACCCAGAAACAAGTCAGTCATGGCTAGAGAATCCTACTATCACGACTTAAAATATTATGGGAACAGATGTTTGATGTATAATTAATAATAGTAGAATGCCTCTGGCGGTGTGGAGGAGTCTGGACACCCACTAGCTTGGGAAGCGATAGCTGGTTTGTGCCACCTGTGGAAGCTTCAGGATTAAAAAATCATTGATGGTGATTATAGTGGTGGCTCATGCAACCCAGATGTCAGTGATGGTGAAGGGTTAGGCCAGCTGTGAATTTGTGTGTTCAATAGAAGGTAACGTGTTGAGAAGGGGGATGAGAGCAGATGTTGGCTTTGACTGGGTAGGCCACAAGGGAGAACAACCAAAGGGATGGGGCATCATGCTGCTGGAGTATACCAAGGAGTCTCACTGCCTCCCTCAGTGTTCTAGGTCGACATGGACGGACTTCTACAGGAGGATATGGCAGGCAATATAAGACAAAGGAATATCATTAGAAAAAAAGATGAAGAGCGGGACGCTGGGATATTTCTTGGTCATTGGTGATCTTGTGTTAGCGGGTAATAATGAAACAGTTTTCGAAATGTTCAGAGGGGAAGGTGGAGGGTCTGTAAGAGAGCAAACTGGGTGCATGTGAGAGTCTAAGACATATCCAGTATACTGTATTTCAGTTCTGGAAGCTCGTCTCTAAGTCACACCTCCTGGGGTGAGAGGAAGCTGTGCTCTTCTTCCCCTGATCAATCATACTATTTGACACAGCGGCCAGGGAAGCCTGCGCGACCTACACCCTGTACTGGTCTCTACCAATGATTTCAGAAAAGTGACAATCTGGTGACAATGTTGCCATGATACACGGTCTGGCATCATACATCACCCACCGTCAACATCATTAACAAAGGGTTTAAATGCCAACATAAAACACCTAATTAACGCTTATCGATATCATCTCCAGGTACTATGTTATCAGTGACAGTGAATGACAATATATCATCATCACTTACAACGGTATTCCTGTGGGAAATATATTCTATACATAATGTATCTTATTCTTACTTTTAAATTGCACTGATTCTGGCTTTTATACTATATGTTATTCTTGCTTCTAAACAGTATCTTTTCTTGCTTTCTTTCTGTACCCTATTCTTGCTTTCAACTGTATATATATATATATATATATATATATATATATGGGCTATGGATAGAGATGTGCGCAGGAGGATGGATGTGCTGGAAATGAGATGTCTGAGGAAAATGTGTGGTGTGAGGTGGTTTGATCGAGTAAGTAACGTAAGGGTGAGAGAGATGTGTGGAAATAAAAAGAGCGTGGTTGAGAGAGCAGAAGAGGGTGTTTTGAAATGGTTTGGGCACATGGAGAGAATGAGTGAGGAAAGATTGACCAAGAGGATATATATATATATATATATATATATATATATATATATATATATATATCATAAACTTTATCTTACTCTTGCTTTTATAATGAATCTTAATCTTGCTTTCATATATCAATTAATCCTCGCTTACAAATATGATTCTATTCATGCTCTTAAACTAATGCTAATGTTCTTATGTTCAGTTTGGATCATATCATCAACAATCATATAAAGTGTTAAATCTCATCACAAATTCCAATACTCCAAGTTCAGGTCTAAAAACTTAACAAGAGTCGCCTTTTTATTCTGTTCATAACTCAGCCAACACTCGGCCAATTTTAAATCATCCTTTTACTACTCATGTCTCTAACACTTTCTTTTGCGTTTGGAGTATTTGATTCTATTTTTTCCCTTCCTTCCTTTAATGTTCTAAAGTGTCCTTCACTAAAGTTGCCTTAATTTCAATATGCTTTATTCGACAACATTTCAAGGTAGACAATGTGTATATATAGGAACATTCTTTGAATATCATCTACACATCATTAACACATGACATTTTTAAGAAGTCATCAACAAGTGTAAAAAGAAAAAAAAACGCAAAAAAAAAGCGAAATGCAAAAATGTGAATTTCTTACAGACGAAAATACGCTTTGGAGCAAGCGTTCTGAAGAATACGAAATTCAGCTTAAAAGAATTACAAAGTCTCGAAAAGACGGCCAAGACTGCACGGTTTTATTCCGGGGGAAGCCTTAGCCGCCGGTCTGCTCTGGAAAAATAAAATTCGTAAAACTTGGCTCTCGTTACGTAAGAGGATGAGATCGATCTGGAGGCGATCCAGACTTTAGTTATGACCTAGGAAATGCTTACTCGCCATGCTATATATTTCTCAACACCCATTTCGCACCCCTAACTTGTGGATGGCTGGTGGAGAAGTCTCTTCCCTCAGTGAGCACAACACAGTACGTGCCATGCAGCCGCTGGTACAGACGACCCTTCCTGGTTGTACAGAGTTGCATCGTCATATCCCTCATCAATTTATGCCCAGGGCAAACAGTCCAAGAGTGGGAGTGATGTGAAATATGGCCACGGGAGAGTTATTGAGTCATCCCCAAGCACACAACTATGACAGTGACATCATCATCATCAAACAGTCCAGGAGACAGAAAAAAAAAAAGAGGAATATTGCAATATGAGTCATTGACCAGACAACAAATATCGTGTTAGATGTGTATGTAAAATTCAAAAGACAGATTACTTGCGACACACCAAGACGTAGGTTGCGTTTATCTATCTCGTACCAAGAATCATGATGAGCTTAAGTTCAGAGGCAGAATCCAGGATAATCGTATCGTAGGATTTTAAGGATGAGCTTGACGTTCGCTGTCAACCGGCGACATCATTTGTACACATCAGGAAAAGCAAGGGAAACAGAAAACCTCCCTGAGGTACTCCTTTCGGTGTTTCCTTGACATGTGGAGGAGCATGACCAAGACTTACACCAAACTGGAATAACCTACCTCCAGTCATGTCTGAGGAATGACTGCTGACACAGAGGTGTATGGAATCGTATCACTTGGCCTCTGGTGGCGGCTAGCAACGTTATCAAAGTCAATAACCATAAAATGAATTCCAAATACCAAGATGATTACATACGAGAATTACATTCAAGCCACCAATTCAACTCTGAGATTGGTCTTGACCAAACCCGAATTATACAGAAGAAAAATGTCACTATTCACTCCATTCATTCAATACACCATGACAGGAATACGAATCCCTCATTAAATAAATCATTCTACAATATATATCAGCCGGGACGGTCTGCCGTATTTTTCCATAAATATCTAAAGCTTGTGGCAACATGCGCAAAAGCGATTCGGTCGGTTTTAAAACGATTCCATCAATACATTAATACTAATGCGGGTGCACGAAAAAAAAAAAAAACTTCCTTCATAAACTCAAAAATGATGGCAAAGGAGATCTGCAAACCTTGTGGTTACTAAAAGTTTACCTTCGTTTCTAATCATCATCAATTCAATATTCATATCATCATAATCCTAAACAAAACTCCAAAAACAAAATGTACTCTCTGGACTATCATCTTAAGCTGTACCTAATGCCAAGATCACCCCATTGTTTCCATCGATCCTCAGTTGAACGAAATTTGATGCTACACTGTGTTGTTGATACGCATCACCCAGCAAACCATCTGTCGTGTGGCAGAGCTGCATGGCATTACCCCGATCTTCTCACTGATATCTTCTCCTCATATCCACTGGAAGACCACCAACCGTACAGCAGGTTTCACCACTAATACAAACGAGCATCTGGCTCTTACATCAAGCACGGTCATGACTGCCGATGAAAGCTGCGTCCGAGAAGGCTGGGTCATTCCTCGAAGCTTGGCTCATAAACAGTCGTAATCAAGAGTGACTCGATGGTGAAACATCTCCAGAGGTTGTCAACGTCTACAACACAGATTGTGGAGATGCTTCACGTCTTCTTCAACCTTATACTAAACCCGAGTAACCAGACGGTGCCACATCCAATAAAAAATCCGGTTCCATTCATAATTCACTTCCCGTGCATGTTTACATTTCGTTACAAGTCTTTATGAACAAATATTAAGTCGGCTTAACATTCCCTGGCTGTGCTGCCTCCCGCTACCACCCACCCACCCACCCTCTCCAGCGAACATTTGTTATTCCATTACATTCTGTCCCTCTATCGTATAACGACCCTCACGATCAATTCTTCTCTCGTATTCGTATTTTCTTCCTCCTCTCGCTAACTCATCTCCCCCACCCATCCTCCTCCCCGATACAACGTATCATCCTATGTCCTCAAGCAATAGAATTCCCCAAGGCAAAATACATTTCATCTTATTTACGTTAAATATATATTTCACCTCATTCCAGTGCCTTGGGTCATCACATTCCCCCGCACGTTATTACCAGCCTACCCCAGTAACTGGAGGCCTCATCTGCCGCTCTTCCCTCTCACTGTAAACATCAAATTATAAATTTATTTCGAAAAGATCTCGTGTTGCTGGTTCACAACCTCCTTGCTTTACTGTGGTTATTTCCATTTAAGAAACTTTATAAAGAGAATGAATGCATATAGATGTCTGCATACATACATATATATATATATATATATATATATATATATATATATATATATATATATATATATATATATATATATATGATGTAGAGAGTCAGTCACTCTCTTCCTTTAGCTCTCTATATTCAGCAAGTCCCCTCGCCTTCCGCATCAGGTGTATCCTTACCCCTTATTTACTGAGTGGTGCTATTCCCCTCTGCCTAAGCCACTTGCCTCCCCTCTAGCCGGGCGCCGGCTGGAGCCAGCTGTGCTCCGCCACCAGCACCCACGCCACCCTTCACACACACACACACACACACACACACACACACCCTAAAAATACTTGGTACTGCTTCAAACGTGAGACCTGTGTTCCATGTCAACATTACCGGCTGTGCCGCCCCTGCCATGTACTCACACGCAGGGACCTGAAGAAAACGGTGTGTTGCATCCAATTCTAATTAACCTTCTAATATTTTTCTGGTGGTGTAAAGAAGCACACACACACACACACACACACACACACACACACAGAAAAAATCATGGCCCATCTCCACTACCGTTCTCCCTACATAATCCCTCCACGTCTCCCATTTTCTTTCACATTCACCTGTCTTTACTCTCTTTCATTTTACAACACTTTCTGTCCGTTCCTATTCATTGCCAGCCATTTGTTCCTCTTCACCCCGCTCCAGGATAAATCACTATTTGCAAAAGTTTCTCTTCTCTCTTCCTCTTAAATATTAAACATTCTTCCTCCCTCTCTGCCTGGGCTTCACCAGTTCTTTCTTGAGTTTTTCAAATACATTTCATCCTCACATTGTCTTCAGAGCATTATTGGTTATCATCTTCTCAGACTAAGTTACTTAAATCTTTCCCCGACGATATATACATCAAAGACAATACATCACCACGTCGCGTAACATTACACTAACACGAGATCTTCTGCTCCGGTCTTCACTCATCATCATGTTGCTCCACTTCCTCCATCTCTTTGTCTTCCATCTCTAAGGGAGATGGAAGAGGGAGAGGGTACGAACACTTTCTTCCATCACGTTTTGTTGGGTCTCTCTTGGTCAACTGTTCATTCCCACTCCTTCCTTCCTTCCACTCTCTCTCTCTCTCTCTCTCTCTCTCTCTCTCTCTCTCAGCATCACCTCCTCACCAGGCCGCAGCAACGCAGTCCGTCCGCGCCATTCAGCCAGCCCCAGCGAGAGGCGCCTCCATAATATTTCCCCTCACCATAAATTAACGATTCCATATTTGCTACTTTGGTCGGAGAGTCGGGCCTTCAATGTCTCCTGATTAATGGCTCGTGGCCGTATTCTCTCATATTCAATGGTCGGAGAATTTTCAATGAGCATCCTTTACGCCCCCCAATATATATAGCAATACAGATGCTTAACATAAAAGAAATATATATTCTGTAACAGTGTGTGCTTTTATCTCGCTGCTCTATATACGACTTTAACTTTTCTTCTTTCTATTTTCCATTCCATTTGCTACTTTACTCTTTATCACATATTCTGTCGCCGCTCGCATTTGCTTCCTTAACAATTTACCAAAGGAAACACTTCACGTCGCAGACTTGTGAAACTGTTTTTGATTTTCATCTCTCTCTCTCTCTCTCTCTCTCTCTCTCTCTCTCTCTCTCTCTCTCTCTCTCTCTCTCTATCTATCTATCTATCTATATATATATATATATATATATATATATATATATATATATATATATGGCAAAGTCTTACCGTAGGTACTCGTATGTAGGTAGGTAGGTGGGGGAGGTACTCTCTTTCCCCCGGTGTTTCATTCCTGCCTCGTACTCCACTCCCCCAAGTTCGGGGTCCAGAGGACTTCAACAAACGTTACCTCAAATGGGACTGAGGCCGATTCCCAATTCCCCCCCGTCCATGAACACTCAATACCACACCGAGCCCTACTGGCCCAGCTCACGGCCGGTCTCGTCCAGAATGTTCACAATTCATGAACAGGATCATCCGAGTGAATACGACACTGTACGAACAGACTTGAACATCTCATAAGGTTAGGAAAGAGGGCCACCTCTGAATTAACCCACAAGGTCAAAACTGCTCATAATATTCAACCTTGAAGTAAGTCAAATTTGAAGAAAATAGTCGGCAACGAAAAGGAAAAAAAAAATGGAAAGAGGTTATGTTAATATTTTGACGAGTGATGAGGTCGTGGAGTGGCAGCCAGGTGTTGAGTCATCACAGCGGGAGGGCTACGTCAAGGAGCCACTCATAACCCAACCCTCGCTGTCTACAGGTCATCACAACCTCTGAAGCCGTCTTCAGATTCCGACTTAACTTCTGCTGAGGATATACTCACGCATTCCTGCATTGGTGGGGGGAAAACTATGACCGATACGAAGAGAAATCTTAATCCCAAATATTTTTCTACAACATTGAGCGAGGTAAAGGAGGTAAAGGAAACTGAACAGCTGTGACCGCCGTGCTTGAGGAAGCAATGTAATCAGGGTGAAGCTTATCATAATGTAATTGGGGTGAAGCTTATCATAATGTAATCAGAGTGATGCTAATCATATTGTAATCAGAGTCATACTTATCATAATGTAATCAGGGAGAAGCTTATCATAATGTAATCAGAGTGATGCTAATCATATTGTAATCAGAGTCATACTTATCATAATGTAATCAGGGTAAATCTTATCATAATGTAATCAGGGAGAAGCTTATCATAATGTAATTAGGGTAAAGCTCATCCTAGCATCTTGTGTAAGTACACACACACCCGGCAGACATGCTCACCTCTGGGAAGCATTGCTCTCCATCAGCGGCTGGCCTAATTTTCGAGGGGATGATGACAGCTCGAGCAGCGACACACACTCACACGAAGCTAACGAAATCAGCCGTCGTTAGCAAATTACACACACACACACACACACACACACACACACACACATCCAACACGTATGACCCAACGTAATATTCTGCCTACCTATGGCTGAGGCCAGAGCAAGGCAGCGCACCACGCAGAGAGCCATCATTACCTGCTAATGATCCGAGGGTCAACACATTAGCACGTCAGCAACAGGCAGGATGTAATAACAGGACAAATGGTGTGTCGGGGACAAATTAGCGGCGGGTCACCACCCACCCACGACCCCCATGATGACTGCCGTGGCCTCAGGTCGCCGGCGGCGCCCCCCCCCCCCCCCCTCCCACGCCCACCTCGCCCACCACCAACCCTGTAATTCACCTCGATCCTCCTACTGAAACCTCTTTCAAGAAGCTCATCAATCACGAATGCAATATAAGCCAGACGCAGAAATTTGACATTGCGAATATCAAAGGAATTCTTAGCTATCGAGAAACAGGACCTCATCAATCATAACACCGATATACACAAGTGCTGCAAACCTGATCATGGGAATATCTAACATATATTCTGACTCACAGCCAAACAGACCTTCATTACGGGAACAATATTTGGGAAAAAAAAAGGTTTATAGAATTAAAGATACTTAGAGCAAATGTATTCTTAAGAGATCAACAAAGAACCTCATCAGCGATGAACACACAACCGGGACAAACGTACTTCAATAAAGCAAAATGAAATATCTTCTCAGTAAAGGAAAATGTAAACCTTGAATTCTGTGGCGGAGTGTAATATCACGGGTAGCATTACATACACGAACCGAGTAATACCAGTTACGAGTACAGTCCATGTATCATTCAGGCTGAGGGAAGTGTGCAATTCAGAGGTGTGTGGCTGCGACCATTGATTCCCGTCAGCGGCGGTGGGGCGGCTGCACAAGAGACGCATGATTAATGAACCCATAATATGCAAGAGCGGAGGGCGTCCGGCGCAGCCTCTACTCGCCCCCCACTTGGGTTGTGTGGAGCGCCGCGCACCCGCCGTGTTACCCTGGCGCCCACAGCCAACACCACGAGCCCGACAGGAGAGAGAGAGAGAGAGAGAGAGAGAGAGTTAATGGAACGAGGTGGGATGCGACATAATGGCTGTACTTTATGGCGCCTGTTTGGCAGCAGTTCGTTAATGGTGTTGTCAGGGGAGGCAGGTGCGCAGAGCACCTTGACGAGCAGTTGATGGTCGTCATACAAGAACACTGGTGGAGACGTCTCGCTCCTGAGTGAGGGCATCTGACCCGGATGTTGATTTATTCTAGGAGAGAAAAATCATGGTAAAACATATCTTTTACGTCGAATTTTTACGTTCAAAAGTCGTCATATAAAGTTCAGAGAGACGGACAAATAAGAAGTTAAGAAAGGATTGAATCTAAGAGTTTTGGAATATGAACATATCCTCGTTTTAACCCGCCATAAACATCACACTATCTTTCAAGTATCATCGTATTTCTTCCTTCAGTCATCGTCCCAACAACAAAAATCGTCTTCCAGAACCTCTCCTTTTTACTTTCCTCTGGACCCGGCGGTCTCAGCCAGTATGTACATGGAAATTTATTACTGGGGTCTTTATCACATTCCCTTCATCTCGCTCTCCATAAACATGTCACCTTCATCAATCACTGTCGTCACATTCACCAATCCTATCACCATCCCTGCCGGGGGAAAACCTTCACGAGTAAGGTCGTCTCATTCATTCAGTATTGTCGGGCTCAGCCGTCAATGCCACGCCGGCCCTACGAGCCATTATGATAATGTCTGGCACACTTCATGATCACATGTGGACACAAGGCATGGCCCTGTACCCGCTTACACTGAATTCGCTGTGATAAATGACTTTAAGACATACACCAGACTTTGTCGACGTTCAAAAAAAAAATCATTACCTTATTAATCATGCTGCGTTCGTGAGTACGTGTATGGAGGGACCCTTATAGTAAAATGATCCTGTCTTAATGTACTCATCACTCTTACGACAAGTGAAGAGTTTGTAAGAGACGATCATCTATTGTGGTGATGAGTTGTCCAAACACATCAACCCTCTCAACACACACACTGCCTTATATGGTGACCTGTTAATCCGTCACACGAACACACTCCTCCTCCCATGTGTGGTGGCACGTTCCACCAGTCAACACACACTCTGCCTCGTGTTGTGATAAGTTGATCCACACACTCTCCTGTGAGTAAGGTCAATTTGCCTCCCACACTTTCCCATGATTAAGGGTCTGTTGCCACGTGTACTCTCTCCCATGAGTTAGGGCCTGACTCGCCAGCCCTGAATGCACTGCACATCACTACGGCGCCAGAATCAGTGTTAAATATTTCCCATGCACCAGAAGCTTTAAAATCAATCAACAAAATATTAAATATGATTATTTTCCAATCGACCAATTAAACCCTCGCATTTTCCGTGAATTCGTTTCACATATTTTTGCATTCAATTTCTTTCTTTTGTTACGTAAAATCTCAGTCTGATATTTCATTTTTGAATTATTAAGTAAATCTAATCCTAGAACGAGAAAGGAGTTTGGGCGTCAAATATCCGGGCATTCCTCTGCTCTGTAAAGTTACTGTAAACATAATATCCTTAGAATTCAATCATCTGTTCTCCTTCATCTTACAATAACATAGTAGACAAATATCATTCTTTACCCCCTTTTCATTATTTCAATTACTCTCGCTTATTCAAAGTCTGGCCTGCATGGGAACTTCTGTTCTAAACTGGAACCTTCTCGTATAAAAAGAGACAGTTTTAGAGGTAAGATATCAAGAAGATAAACTAGTCTAACGAATACAGAAGATATACACTTTTCAATTCTTTACAGTTTTCAAGTTTCACGTTACTTAATAACACTGGCCGTTCTTATGGTGAGACATTCAACATCCACAAAGGTGCGCCGCGTAACATTCTTATCTCCAACTCAAATAAAATTCCAAGGAACTCAAGTTTTCAAACCGGATAACTCTGGAAAAAAAAAAAAAGTCTTCAGTTGTGCCTATTATAAAAAGCATCAGGAAGTTTGTTTTTTTTTTCACGATGGCTGATCTACACACCACAAACCCACAAATTCACAACCATAAAAACCCGTCACATAATGACAGCAATATTACAGAGCCACATCATCACACACGTACAAACCCGTCACCACATATGACTGTTGTGACTGCAAAGTGGTGACGCCACCACACCCACCAGATGTGTCCAGAGCAGCACGAAGCAGACGGGCATGAAACATCAGATATCTATCCACCCTTGATGAGGTCATGCTGCTTCTGTTGGGGAACTGCATCAGTTTAAGCCCGAATGACCCCGGATGGTGTGGTCGTTAGAACGGGAAGCCTGCGGTCGTCATCAGCCTGGAGGAGCCCGTCCGGGTGATAGGACATTACCTCACAACACAGTCTGCCGGGGCTCCCACACCACCATCCTCCCTCCATCCCTCCCTCCCTTCCTCCCTTCCAGAGGCAGAATTATAAGCCTTCCGTGACAACAGTCCATTGTCAGTTACTACTGGCGTAATAATTGATAATAAAAAAGTTATATACGGAAAAGTTAATTGCCCCAGAGCTGCTTAATGGTTCAACACACATCATCAGTAAATTTCATCTACTATTATAGGGTCCATGATCGGTACTGTGATAGCAGACGTATCTAATGGCTGCATAATTACACCGGACTGTCTCCTCAGTCAAGCTTCAACAACCAAGGATACGAAGGTTCACGAAGACCACAACAAGAAAGTTCCTCACCAGGCCAGACAGCTAACTGTCACAGCCTTTACATCCAGCTGCCCAGCCAGGCCAATAATGTGCTATACAGCCCCCGACCTCCAGGATCAAATGCCTTTATCTATTAATGAGGATACGAGGACCGCCTTAGGCAAACATATGACAACGTCACACACGCATGAGGCCAAGGTCACACACGCATGAGGCCAAGGTCATACACGCATGAGGCCAAGGTCATACACGCATGAGGCCAAGGTCACACACGCATGAGGCCAAGGTCACACACGCATGAGGCCAAGGTCACACACGCATGAGGCTAAGGTCACACACATGTGAGGCCAAGGTCACATGCACATATATAAGACGAGGGTCACACACACACACACACACACACACACACACACACACACACACATGTAATCTAGTTTGGACTGGTTTTTATGAGCCATGCCGTCATTCTGACTGACACCGTTCATACCACCGTATTGTTCTCCCTTCCCTTCACTCCAGAAGGTCTCAACCACACAAAAGGCCGGTGATTCAGTCTAAAGACGTTAAGGTAAATAAATAAAATAGGGAACTAATTGTTTCGTTACGGACGAGTCATAACTTACGAAACCTACGTTAATTATCAACAATTCTACAATACTTTAGAGACCAATACGCAGCGAATATTCATCTCCAGTTATTACAAGACAACAATACTCTATCATAGGCTCTCCTCTTTGTTTCTAATCCACAGGATTTCATCTGGGAGCCGCTACGAAGTTACGTATAAGTGTAAGACGGGAGCGATCACCTCCCGGGGATATCAGGTGCAATGCCTGGGAGGAGAGGTGTGTGGTGGAGGAGGAGGGGTGGAGAGGTCAGGAAATGGGCAAGAGAGTAGGTAAAGGCCGTGGGATAGGCAAGAAAAGGAAGGGGATGTGCAAATTAAGGGACAGAAGTGAGGGCAGGAGAAGGAAAGGAGGGAATAATTGAAGAGAAGGTATGGAACAAACGAGTGCGTCCAGGAGCACAAGGAGGAGGGCGATACAAATACGAACACAAGACAAAGCTGAAACAAAAACCAGGTTCCGGGCCAGGAGGATCTCCCCAACAAAGGCTGGAGTAACCGGGGCCGCCAAGAGCGTGCTAAGCCAACATTGATTTCTCGTAGACGTGTTTTGACCGGGCCGAGTTTTGGCCTTATTCTCGTCACTATGTTGACACGTGCCGAAGGACAAGGGCGGCTGCGCGCTGAGGCACTAATCCTCAAACTCCAGGTTCTATTCAGAAGATATGTTCCATTACTATTTATATATTGGAATCATATTTCGTGAAAGTATGCTTTGACTATCGACAACGCAATGTCTAACGACATGTCGCCCTCTAGTTGAGCCCGGCGGCAGTATGTCCCCGTGCGCAACAAGGACATCTGGCATGAGTGTGCTGATCTACCAAAACACTGCTGTTCATAGCCTGTAATTTGTGCTTGGTGCAGTATGGCTGTTCATGGTCTGTAATTTGTACCTGATGCAGTACAGCTGTTCACAGTCTGTAATTTCTACATGGTGCAGTACGGCTCATCTGACACGCTCGCCCACATAATGTCCACTTTACCGCACAAATACTTCAGCTATGCTGGTCATCAGCGCTTTATCGTCTTTTCGACAGAAACTTAAAAAAACCTTCCGACTCAAGAGCTCTGAAATACGCTAACTCTCATACTTTGGTCGGACTTGCACTAAAAATTCTGCCACATCTAAAATTGCCGATAATACCTTCCTCTATGTAACAAGAAAAAGATACACTTTTTCCTGCAAACTCACCAGGAATTGTCTCGTGGGATTTTAAAGAAGTTTAAATGTTCTAATACGAACTTCAAGGTTACATGCTTCGTTAAACCGAGGACAAAAAAGGCATCAGAAAGTTCCAATCTCTTTTACAGCTAAAGTTAAAACACAAGGATATTGAAAAAGAGGCAGAGTAAATAATTAGCAAGGTGAAGAAAACGGTTCCTTCAAACTTATGATGAAATATAGAATACAAAACTGAACCCAGTTTAGTAGTTTATGAACTTAGACATAACTATTACTAGCAGTGCTGTCAACTGCATAATCATTCATCTACGAGACGTGAATATATTCAGGCTTTCACAGCATCTACATGTACTAGAACGAACCTTCTACTGCTACTGCTACTGGCGTTTTGACCACATTATGCTCTTCTGCTCAGCCCGACTAGCAGAGGAGCGGTGGGCGGGGATACAAAGACCTGCAAAACCATCGTCAAGTGAAGCACACGTTCTCCTCTGACACTAACGCGACCCTTGAGCACTAAGGATACGACCCTTGGGCATCTTGGCCTAGCCTCTGCTGACCAGGCTCACGTAGGTCAGGTAAAACAGTTCGTCCGTCCGTCATACCCACGGGTTGTACCCTAGTGTTTCGTCCGTCACACCTACGGGTTGTACCCTCATGTTTCGTCCGTCACACCCACGGGTTGTACCCTCGTGTTTCGTCCGTCACACCCACGGGTTGTACTCCTAGTGTTTCGTCCGTCACACCCACGGGTTGTACCCTCGTGTTTCGTCCGTCACACCCACGGGTTGTACCCTTGTGCTCGAATAGTCGCGCCGCCAAAATCAGAAAGTTAAGGAAGCAATCTACTGCTTAACACTGATGTACATAACACTGTTGCTCACAGGTACAATGATTCAAGAACCATACAGTAACACACACAGGCATATATATACGTATAAACACACTACAAAGAACACAAAGTAATTCTAATTCCAGCAACAGTTTAGATGTAAGGAAACGAACACTGGTGTCAGCTGTATCGTGCTTACATAACGGGGACTGCTGCCGGCTCTCAGGCTCACCTGGGAAAGAAAAAAAAAAGTGAGACAGTCTGACAAATATGTACAATGAGCAATGACGAGAGAGAGAGAGAGAGAGAGAGAGAGAGAGAGAGAGAGAGAGAGAGAGAGAGAGAGAGAGAGAGAGAGAGAGAGAGAATGTACTTGTTTACATGCACTTCCGACGAGATATTGCCAGAAGGCAAGGCTAGCGCGTAGTATTCACCGCAGAGTTTCGCGCTGTCAAGTGTTGTTGCTTGAGATGAGGAAGATGATTAATTATCATGGATGAGGAAGACATAGCTAACCACCGCTGGTCATGTATGAGACAACAGCAGCAACAATGTAATTTCAACACACAAGCGACGCAACAACAAAGAAACTGTTAAGACGGGTCTCGGGTCTGCGCTTGTAAATGGCAGTTGCTTGAACACATGACGACCCGTCCAGGATCTCTCCCCACCCCCAAGGACTGAGGCTGTGGCTCTCGTCCTCCATCTAAAATTAAACTGTGAGCCAATAACTTGAGGACAACTACACACTCGCATCTGTTCTGTGACGAGAGCACCGCCCGCGGCCCGTTCTCTGTCAACACAAGAATTAATATTCTCCAGAGTAGTAAATAAAAAAAAAAAAAGGACTGAACTTGGGCCAGGTTCGTAATACAGTATGTTCCCGAGGCTGCCTTGCCTTGTAGACGTTCTCCTCATCTCCCTGGATGAGGAAGGCTCCTTCCCCCTCCCAACACACACTCGGCACACGGTAAAAATTGTGCAGGATAAACAGACCAAAATGTAATATAAAGTCTGGATGGCTGCTTCTGTTAACTAAACTTAAATTCAGATTTCTTCTCGGTTTAGAACATGTTTACCCAGAGGGACGTTTCCACGATATTTAAATTAAAGATATATAGGCAAAAGATGAAGATTCCCTTCGGACTTTATACATGCCTTGCAACCATCTGACTGGAAAGCAAAGATATAATGATGGAATGTAATAATGTAAGACAGAAGAATACAGAAGAATTCAAACTACAACAGACCCCTGAGTCATTTCGAGGCTGTTTGTGACAGTGGAAGATATCAGAAACTCACAGAGTGGTGCAGCAAAAGTTAGAAGGTACACAAATTTTTCAGAGACTAAATAACCTGCAGGTTGTCAATGTGACTTAAGGAGGCGCAAATAATGCAAGTCGGAGACTCGAAACGAAATATCAGTCAAGTTCATCCTTATATGTTTGTATAGTTCTGCTTTCAACCACTCTAATTGGCAAACTATTCCATATGTTAACAGTCCTGTTGAAAAGAAAGTACGTTAATGAATACATTCGTTTTTGATTAAAAGACTGAAATCTACTCGAGGAATTTCCCATAGTATGATCAAGTTGTAGTTACTAAATGTAACTTGGTTACAAGGGTAGAATTCAAATTCTTGCTAATTTGAAGGGTTTAAGATTGTACTGAGAACCAATTTGCAATAAAAGACCCACAAATGTTTCGTATGATTACACGCAGCATTTCACCACAGAAAACCACCTGCATGATGATATGCTGAGTAAATTAAATTCGTTCCAGGAATTACAATCTTAGGTACATGAGAAATGTGATCTGCGTGAGGTAATGGGGATCCTAACGTGTGTGTTGAATCTATAAAGTATGAAGGGAATTTGTAAACCTGAATGCTGTGAACACTTATAATTGTAAAGTTCCTTGTCTCTATCAACAAAACGTCCATAACTTATGGGGCAAAAGACAGTAAAACTCTCACCGTTCTGTACAAAATATGTAATTCCAAAATATGTTCATCAATCAATCCATAACCAGAACAAACCTCAGGGTAAAGCGGGTTAAAGTGGATCAGAATATCTGAATTATTTAAGCGATCCGTCAAAGAATGAAAGGTCTTCAGCCATAATTAAGATCCCTTTCATGACAGACTGTGCTGTATAAACATGGAATCTTTCATAGCTGGCTGACCTGTGAACTGACTGACCTGTGAACTGTCTGAACTGTGAACTGTCTAACCTGTGAACTGTCTGCCCTGTGAACTGGCTGACCTGTGAACGTTGAAAACATCTGTAACATGTCACGAATAATCCCTCTGACGGATCTGGACTTGCTGACATCATCCATGGCTAAGTTACGACGTGCACGTGAAGACAGACAGACCCACGTCCTGCCCTCCACGTCGTGTGGGTCGAAACATTCTGCTACACACGTCCAACACAGCAAAGACAAACCACTGTGGTCCCGCAATAAACGAAAAACGAAAATGAAAGTCATTATACCAGACAGAAACCATTCCAACACGACCATCATCATCCACATTTCACAAAGGCACTTCTATTTGCCCTTATCTCATAAATGGGTTATAAATCCTGCCCCCTGAGGGCGGTCAGCCCTCTCGTCTGGTTCGTTACACTGGCCGATGGATCGATGGGTACCACCATCCTGGCCAGGAGGTGAGGCAGCGACCACCTGACCCAGCCACCTCCTCTGACACTTGAGGAACGCCTCACTGCACGGACAGGAGGGGTATGTGCACCCATGAGATAAATAAAGGACGTAACGTAAGGCCATACCCTCAAACGCTGAATCAAATGCACTCGTGCAATCATACAACCAAACTATAAAGAAAAGAATACAGACAAATGATTCTCCAATGGACTTGCCATATATGCCACTGTAATGAAGGGCAATTACTGCCTCATGCAAGATCCACTATGGAAAGTGTTGTCTCAAAACCTGAAGCACTCCTTAAAGAATATTTTCTGTCTTCCAAGCCAAAGAGAGCAGCCAAACACTTGCTCCTCCTCTTAGTACCAGCCACTACCACGGGATGGCTACCACGAACCATCACTTACGAAATGTGGTGATGCACTACATATTGCCCGGGCGAGTCAACCTCCAGCCAACTACCAACCAATGAACTTTAAAAAAAAAAATCAGGCAAGAAAACTGCGATTACCATAAGCAAAGAACTTACGACAAACACTTCAGTTATCTCAATTTGCTGTTACTCCAAATGAGAATCATGGGAAACAAACAAATCTTCTAACAGAATATTTCTGGTAGTAGGAGCGGGAAAACGTTACATCCCCGGTACATCCTCACCCTCGCCTTCGGAAACTTTCCCTCGTATTCACTGCTCCCCGGCTAACAGACAGGGATGCCCCATCAGTTTCAATAACCAAGGCCTCCCGAAGGAGCTGAGCGGCGGCGTGAAATAATGCCCTTGATCATGGAGGTGGACGATCCACGCGGGTGATTTACCACACAGCTCACTCATGCGGAGGAGAACTGGTTCCCTCTCCACCTCCAGTTTCTTTCCCAAAACTCACGTACGTGCAATTATAAGTTCTACGAGAATCACGCACTTTATACCACCAGAACTCAGAAGGCATTAACAATGCAACGCTGAGGTGAGGAGCCAGGCTTACTGAAGCTCGCAACGTAACGCTGATGGGTGGCGAATTCCCTCAGTCCTGACGCGTCTCAGTTTACTTCTGTTATCTCAACCACCAGCGACTGAAGTCCGGTTGACTTTGGCCGAGATAAAGACGGAGACCAAAGCTGTAATTAGCTGGGAGCGAGAAGATTAAGAGAACAACCCCGACCAACTAGTCATGATTAGGAAGCCACGTTGGGTCGAGTCTGGTGCAGTATTATAACCTCACTGTTATGACTGAAGAGTCTTGAGGTGCACTGCTGTACAGCGCTACTATAACACAAGACTTGTATTATATGACAGGACTTATGTGACACACTAACGTGAAAACACATTGTTTCGTAAACTTTCCACAAAAATGTAAAGTGTAAAGTGTAAAATACGAGAATCCTTAGAGAACAACAAGAGTTAAATGCTAAAACATTTCCTTTGTTCCTGAAGAAATTCGGCCATCCATCATATGATAAACAACACGAAATTAAAGGCACAGAAACTCTGAAACATTAATGTAAAGAAAATTCACGACATTAGTGTCGCCTGCCTAATACAATTTTGGAGCCAATTTACGTTTTGTGTGACCAAGATCTGCTTGAAGTCTGATTACCTGCAGGGTATGAAAGACCAGAAGACGACGAGGAGGAAAAATGCCTAAGTCTTTGGCTGACAATCTGAATCAAAACTCAAAATATATTCTTTGCAAGGCATTATATATATATATATATATATATATATATATATATATATATATATATATATATATATATATATATATATATATATATATAATGAAGAAAGCATGGCATTACGTGAGTAACTACTAAAAACCTTGATTACTAGTGAGCCGTGGCCATAATGCTTGGCTCGTGTCCAGACAACAACATAAGCCCTTGCTCAACACTATAAGACTCCACCTCAGACTTCACACCATTTAGCAGGTGAACGCTGAAGTAGGTCACTTCGTGTCTCACTGGAATAAATTCTCTGATGAGGCTGATTAGAGCGGAAATTAATTAATCGCTAAAATACTAGGAAGATGCACGTATTAAGCTTGGCTGTAATACTCAGTAATAATTAGGCAGCTTTTAGCAGTAAATTCTAACAGATTCTGGGAAACTGGTGGGCAACTGTACCTAATTAGAAGCTTAAAAATCGGGGATGAACATATTTTGCGCCTTTATGGCTGAGTTACAACACTGGCCAGTCAGCCCTGTCAGCGTGGTACTTATTTTGGCATTTCATAATTCATTACCTTCCTCTGAACACGAAACATCATGGCAAGAAATTCAAAAGAATCCACAAAAGATCGAGAAACACCAGAACATCGTCACCAAACACGGATAACGAATCCAAATCACTTTATTAAGGATCTCGGCATACTTTATTTTTATTAACTGTCTTGAATATATATATATATATATATATATATATATATATATATATATATATATATATATATATATTGTTACACCAGGAGTGAGAGGACACCTTCAGTAAGGCTGCATCATTGATTCTGGACGGCAGTAAAGTCCTGTCAAGACTTCCTCCCTCCAGAGGAATCCATCATTTCCCTATTCGTGTCCCGAGTCGTGCGTTGGGTGCAGACCAGAACCTGGAGGGGCCCCTTAAAACGTGTCTTGGGACTGTGTAATAATAATCAGAAAGGTCTCTGGTATCTGTCCATGAGACCTCAGCACTACCATTTAGCTTTCCAGGTCGAAACAAGCTCCACGCCACGTCAGAGGTGATGTTCATACCAGGAAAACTGTCCCATGTTTGTGGTGAAGATGTATCAGTTGTACGTTGTTGACTGCATATTATGATGTGAAACTGGTATAGCGTTTCACAGATAATCTATTATAGGTTTGATGTATTTCTGGTCTCTCGACAAGACATAATAAATTCCTTAACCACGACGGTACGACCCTTCATCATTACGGTACGATCCTCAAGAACGACGGCACGACTCTTCCACACGACAGTACAACCCTTGGGTATGATGGCCTGGTCTTTGATCTGAGCCCTAAGGATCAAATCAAACTCCAGGCCAACATATCCAAGGGTCGTAACGCAAGGATCACGAGTTGCTACCTCGTACTCAGGGGTCGAAACGTCGAGCTCAAAGGGCTGATGAGAAAGCGAGGCTATCATGAGTAGGAGGGAGAGTAATGTCCACATAATGGGTATGGAATGGTCAGGGTGCTGCTAGCCGGGACGTCTGGCATCAAACACAGTTCGACGTGTAATAGGGACGAAGCTGGGCTGACCGTAGATATACTCCAAGTTGTGTTCCAGCGACGATGGACGTGTGTTTATGCTTTCGGTTGCGTGTGTATGTGTCTGTGTGGGTGGCTGTGTGGGTCATGTTGTGGGTGTTGCTGGGTGGGCACAGGGGTGTACTGTTTCCCACGACCATCAGCCTAGACTAAGAACCAACTAAACTCTGGTTTGGCTGTGTGTGCACACTCACCTGCCTATCCATGCTACCGCTCAAAAGTCAATAAAGAGCATGACCACCAATCTTGGTAAACAGGTAAACTATGACCCAGGTCAGGGTATAATTCTTGTGTCCACATTATGTCTGCTCGAGTGATATACCTCCGTAACGGATGCGGTTAGCATTACCGAACTGAACACTCTCGTCAACCTCAGCATTGTCCTGGTAAGGTAGTATTTCCTGTGAGGCGTCAGACCGAAACGGCTGGATATCTCGTTTCATCAACATTCTGGTCGTAATTGACAGTCAAGTGACGAACAAGAGGATCACACACCACATACATCATCCAGGTGGAGGTAATACCTACATGAATTATTCCACAGAGGCTGATGCAAATGTCAAGTCAGACGCCAGAGCTCAGCTGACTCTTTTTTAACACCCAGGGGTCACCCAGCCCGCCCAGCCACCACCCAGTCCACCCAGCCACCAGCCTGAGGCCTGAACTTCAGGAATGGCTACAGATGGAGGTAAGCAAGACGCTTCATAAATGTCAATTACCATTTGGACCCATGGAAAAGGGGCAAACTGAAATAAACTAATTGACTTAAACACACACACACACACACACACACACACACACACACACACACACACACACACACACATCTGTGGTGTGGGGTCGGGCAGGCATGGGTTCGAATCCTAGGCAACCCAAGAGGCCTACATCCAACCAGGGAGTTCATCTTCCGCTCAGGGTTGGTCGATAAATGGGTACCTGACTCGGCTGAGGTGTGTGTGTGTGTGTGTGTGTGTGTGTGTGTGTGTGTGTGTGTGTGTGTGTGTGTGTGTGTGCACATAAGGAATAAAGGCATGGTATATACCAGTATATAAGAGGTTAAGAGACGGGCCAACACGAGTGTAAATCTCTCCCTGTAAGACACATATAGCAGTCACCCACAGCTGGGCCCGCATGAGTCCCCAGGCCCAGATAACATCTCACCATCTGTCCTCGAAGAGTGTGCAGACACCCTTGACAAGCTGATGCTGTTCAAGATCTACCAAACAGAGGGCAATGTCCAAACACAACGTAAGACAGCCATTGAAATATCAACACATGCACACACACACACACACACACACACACACACACACACACACACACACACACATATATATATATATATATATATATATATATATATATATATATATATATATATATATATGAGAAAGAAGTATCTCTACACTATCAGCCAGTATCGGCAACAGGCATTACATCTAAAGGACTAAAGAAGAGGTGGATTGTGTGTTCCTAGACTGCCAGAAGAGTTCTGATCCTGTCTCTCTCCAGCCGACTGATGAAGCAAGACAACCCTAGTTAATGTCAAAAGAAGGCTACATATACATGGGTGGACTGACAAATGCCTGACAGAGGAAACTCAGAACACAGGTTGAGGGAGTCTTTTTTTTCAAATCAAGGCGGTGGTGACACTAATATGTTTGATGTGCAGATGATTTGCCAGGCGAGGCAGAATCACATGTGGACGTTTGCTGATAATGCCAGAATTATACAAGATGCGGGAAATAATAGGGACGACGAAACACTGGGAAGGGAAGAGACTTAATCGCAGGAAATGGCGTCTGAAGGTTTCAATCCAGGAGAAAAATTGCAATCATGAAAATGAGAATGGGATTAAACTGCGAGTACTGTACTGGGGGAGACAAATTACCGGAGCCGTACACCTGGAAGGGACGGATGAGTTGACATGTGGCCGAACTTGTCACCAGATCATCACGTGAGAGAAGGATCGTGTGGGAGGCAAACTATGCTCTGGAGTCAATGTCTAAACTGCCTTCAGGTACACAGGACACTATGATGCTTAGCATGATATCAACGACGTGTATCCCACCCAAACTGCAAACTGGTCACTTCAACGGAGGAGTCAAATCAGATTCACCAGAAACGGATAAAAAGAACGCGCCTAAAATCGTACTTCAATTGAACAAAATTATTTAAAAAGAGATGAGGGAAGCCCTTTATCTGCCCACTATGAAAAAAAGAAATATAAGATAATCACAAATATAAATTCCTTGAAGGCCAGGACGACTTTAAGATAGAACAGTTCTTTGAAGTTAGAAGAGAGTCTAGAGTAAGACAGCATAATTGGAAGTTAGGCAAGAAAAATATGCAGAGGGACGTGAGGAAGCATTTCCCCCAGCATGAGAGTTGTGGACTCGTGGAACAAGCTAAGCCAAGAGGAGATAAGTGCCAGAACTACTGGGAAATTCTAAAGCTCACATGAAAAAAAGATGCATAATTACGATGTAGGACTCCAGAGTGCAAGACTGCGTTCCAGCTTGCACAACTAAGTACCAAATAGCTTATAACACATTACTATAAACACATGACGTCTTTGCTTCATCTCGTCTCTCCAAACACCTATGACCTACCCAGTCATACTGGGCAGGCTGTCCACTTCCTCCATAACTCCTAGATGATTCTTCCTCCCTCCTTACTGGGCAGGCTGTTCACTTCCTCCATAACTCCTTAATGATTCTTCCTCCCTCCTTACTTCTCTATCTCTTCATCCCTTTTCCAATATCTATATAAGGCCTCAGCTCGATGAGAACGTATCTCCGTGACTGGAGCCTCCAAGCATATACACACACACACATAAACCTGGATACCAGGATTAGTTTGGTGTGTGTGTGTGTGTGTGTGTGTGTGTGTGTGTGTGTGTGTGTGTACGTGCGCGCATAGGAGTAAAGACAAGATACATACATACTACGTTGAGGCGGGACAACACGAGCGTAAAACTCTCTCCCCATAACACACACACACACACACACACACACACACACACACACACACACACACACGGTAAGAACAAGAATCAATAAAGTATAAACAAGACAAACTGTGGCACTAAGTGAGCGGCACCTGGCGACCCTCACAAGCGGAGCTGCAAAGACACCATCGCTGAATAAAGAATGAGACAAACATTCAACTACAGACCCTGGGGGGTAGGGAGGAGGAGGAGGAGGGAAGGCGGTCATGTGGTGGTGGTGGTGGGAGGGGTACGAGTGTGGGAAGTTTATACAACACTGTGAAATAATTGACTTCGCAAATACTTATCATTTCTCACACACTCGGCACTAGTGACCTGTGTTACTGGCTGCCTGTGTCAGTACACCAGTACATGTCGGTCACGGCAACCCTTCCAGTCCCTACCTTATCATCTGTCACTCAAGAACTTCACACACACACACACACACACACACACACACACACACACACACACACACACACACACTCCTGTGTTCCCCTGCCACACAGTCGCTGTACATCTGCACAACATATCTCAACTTCATTTCAATCTGTTAACCCTTTTTAACACGATAATATGACCCTTAGGTATGACGGCGTGAACTCTGACCTGACCTATAACGATCGTGTGAAAGGTCAGGCCATCACACCCAGGGGGCTGTACAATCGTACTTGTGGGTTAATTATGTTGGTCTTCATAGCACCAGCCGGTCATTAAGGTATGAAAGTCATGATTATAATGGAATATTCCACCCAACGCTACTCCCCTTCCAGACTCCTTCTTCACGCTCCATCCCACCTAACCCTTCCCCATATCTTGCCATGTTATTTCCTGCAGTACTTCCCACCTCAGCGCCCCTACTGCTTCCTCCTACATAATCTTGCTCCCCTACAGTGCCTTTGTTCTCTATCATCACTACCTCCTCCCTGCGCCTCCGTTCATATTACGCCTCCCTGCTTCCTTTCCTCCCTTTTACTCTTCCCTCGTTTGTTTCCTCCTTCTCTCCGAGACATTCTTATCACCCCCACCCTCACTTCCACCACTCTCACCTTCTACATTTCTCTCTCTTTCTCATCTCTTTCCCATCGGTTTGGTTAGCATGCCATCAACTCTTGTCACCTTCCGTACCGGTCCACTTCCTCCAACACTTCCCTCCTCTGTATCATGTTTCCACCAGCCCATCAGGCCGTCTTCCCTCCCATTCTCGTCAATCCCTCCCTCTGATACCCCTCCCCTCCAGTACACATCTCCCTCCCAGTCGTTCTCCGTCCTCCCCGGCGCGCCGCTAATCATGGCAATATCGCCAGTAACATCGTATCAAAGAGAGGGTCCGATACTGGTCTTAATTAGATCATTTGGGGCATAAAGAGAGATTCCCTAAACTGGAATGGACGGGAATTACCCACTACCTTTGTGACGGGTGAGGCGGCGGCGGGGAAGCAGACTGTTTACAAGTGGCGAGCATCCACAAATGCGGTTCTCGGGAAGTTCACCACCCTCCGCCGCCACTGTGGAAAGTGTTTCTCCCTGGCCAGTGACAGAGACGTACATATTCGGAATATCACTTTTCACATCTCTCTCTCTCTCTCTCTCTCTCTCTCTCTCTCTCTCTCTCTCTCTCTCTCTCTCTCTCTCTCTCCATGGGGGGGGAGACTTTCTAGTCAGTGCATCCGCGATTTCTCTCAAATCGTGGCACCCAGAAGATAATTCCTTACAGACCAGCAAAATAACTGCAAACCAGCGAATCACCAAGAGACTCTTCCTCACAGATGCCGTTAATTATCCACACGGTTTCACAACGGCCAACGTAATGTCCAGACAATCAGTCGACTACCCTACTCCCGCGCCCTGGCAGAAGCTTCTAAACAAAACCTGTCATTCAAATGTCGTCATATCTGGCCATCTGATGATGCCACTAGGCTGGTGTTGCCTCAACTCTCCTAACTCTCAATTATTCCTTAAGTTCGTCCCACCAACCGATCATAGTGTATGTTTTCTCCAGACCTGTATGATGGCAGTCAGTTTCCCAACGCGTCGTTCCCTACACCACCCGATGACCCTAGACTTTCCTATTTTATCCATCTACTCGCTCTCACCAATTAGCGATTGGTTTGTTTCATCTACATTTCATTACTCACTAGGGGACAAAACACATACGTTGCTATACTCATGAAAATCCTTACCCTCTCCTGTACACAATTATTCATCTGGTTTAACTTGTACAGTGTGATTCATACATAGCAAAACCTTAATTAACAAACGCTATTTTTTTCATTTCTATTTGCTCGAATGGGTAGAGTGAATTTTCAATTTAGCATAGGACGTGTTTTTTCAGACCACTAATTCATGCACTCTGGCATCGAGTTCATCAACAGCCGAGTGTGATGTCGCTTTGCAACCATCCATTTCATTACAGACTGAAACTGTAGTTCTTCTTAACACTCCAAACTGTCCCCAACTTCATAACGTTACCCACCAAAATATACCGACCCCTGTCTGCTTCTGAATACTTGTTCACTTGGTCTTCTTTTCAGTGTACCTAACCTAGAGTTTACCCAGTTTTCTTCTTCTTGGTTGGTTGGACTTCAAGCTTAACAACTGCCACGGTCATTAAGGTCGTCCAACCCAAGCTACATCCACCAACGTAAACATCTTAAACGCCTTCTTCAGGTTGCAGCTTACATGCATAAATAAATAAATCAAATTATATATCAAGTGATAACCTGATAAACAAGAGCTATGTCAGAACAAATTGTTCTATTTAAAATCAACAACAGGAAGTTCATATCCCACGAGTCAATTAAAAAATCTTAAAAAAGTAAAACATAAACTGGATCAGTTCCAATTTCACATATGTATTTGTTCCTCCCCGAGAATCATACGAATAAAATTTATGAAACGCGAACTGAAGAGAAATGCAAACGAAAAAATATCCAGTCATAACCCCTCTGTCGTTAACATGAAAAATGAAACATATATATATATATATATATATATATATATATATATATATATATATACACACACAAGTTTTCCTCATTCAGAACATGCACCCATTTCACAACTTCACAGACATTCAGACGGACAGAAAGCATAATACCCTCGGGGACTAAGAGGTACACTCAAACTTAATAATTCTATGCACCGGAACAGAATTTTTCATGTAGTTTTATCGTGACATTCGGCATGAAATTCACATATACAAGTCTAACAGGAACTTACTACCCAGTCCCCAGCACTTGAGGACAACGTGTTCAGGGCCTTTGTGTCAACTGTAATTTGTCTTAAGATGGTTCAAATGGGCAAAAGGTCTTCATTCACATTCTTACCGGTGCAGTTTACTTAAGGTTTAGTTAAATCATCCTTGATAATATCCTCACCTGGCCCCCTTCTCTGTTCTTTCTTTTGGAAAAAAAAAAAAAAAAAAAAAAAATGAGAGGGGAGGATTTCCAGCCCACCGCTCCCTCCCTTTTTAGTCGCCTTCTTCACACGCAGGTAATACGTGGAAGTATTTTTCTCCCCTATCCCAGGGATAAATAATTAATTGATTAATGATTAATAAATGTTATTATCATTTCATTTCAAGCCAACCTGACATAGAGTTGGCCACTGGGCATGTAGCAACACCAGTTCATCATAGTCTTTGGTTCTTACTTTGTACATAATCTTTCATATCACAAGTTTTATTAATAAGACTGGCTTACCTTAAGTGTTCAAAAGTATAAGGTATACACGCTGATACACCTTATCACTCACAAATGATTCACTACCGTCGAACAAGCTAATTAATCATACGACCAACAATTATATATCATAATGACTCATGATAGTCCGAAATATGTCACCAAAGTCATGTACTTACGATTTCGCTTAAAACATCGTTATGCAGTTATAAATTCTGATTTTAATTCTCTCTAAAAGGTTAGTGCTGAAGTTTCAAAACCTTTTCGATCTACGCAAGTGCAAAATACAATGAAAAGGCCAGTCGGGCGGGCGAGCGGGCGAGCGAGCGCGGGGCTTGGGGTAAGCTTAATTCCCGCCATCAGGCGATCCCGCCACCAACAAGATAGGCTACTCCGGCCTGTCTGGGTAAAACCAAGCCGGGCACCCTGATAGCATGACCAGATACCTTGGTTCGTTCAGTATAAAGTCTGCGATGGTCTCATCCACTATAAAGTTAGTGGTTGAGACAACATGGGATCGAGATAGTGGTGATATATGTCGACTGGCTGCCCGCGCCGCTGCACACCACCAGATAATTCACTCGTAACCCTTGACAATACGAGCCTTTTGTTGACTATTTTATCCTTAATGCTTGTTAACCAGTCTTGGTGCGATGTCAGGATGAGCCATGTGTTAGGCAAGCTTGTCCAGGTGCTAGTTACCCTATCTTACGTAAGAGCTTTTGACCACACTCGCCAAAATGTCTTGACCAGTATCTGTCTGCCTCCATGTTCTCCAATCTTGCCGACTGTCTTGCCAAACAGTTTCACACCAGTCGTGCCTACTGAGTACGACGTGTTTACCTCCTGTGTACGACCACTTCAGTACGACATCTCAACCCTTGAGCGACCTCCTGGGTACGTCTTGAAAAATTGAGTATGACTATCTAATCCTCAGAGTGCGATACCTGAACACGAAAGATCGCATGACTCTGGTTAAGTAATCACACTCAGGAGTTGTCTTGCTTAGGGTTACGTTACTGAGAGGCTAAGTCGACCCTTTCAAAGGGTTAAATCATCGCACTCACGAGGTTATGTCGTCGTAAACATTAGGATGAACCTACAACCAGCTACAATCAACCGCACGTTAGACTGTGTTGGTGCTGAACAAGTGTTCCCAACAGCTGTACAACGCCGAACAACAAGTTAGGAGGCAAAGGCGCCGCCCTGAGCCAGGAGAGGACACAGTCAACAAGAAGATAAGCCAACTCACTCCCACACACACAGGGTGCGCGGGAAGCCAGCCACACCCTCGTAAACCCGGTTAACTTACAAGAATGCCCCTCGAGTACTCCAGAAATTACTTTATTGCTGAGGAAAATCACAAAGAGAACGACTGTAGAGAACGACTGTGTTATTCTCGTGTGGCATTGTATTACTCCAGGTCAGTGTACTGCTCAAAGGAAGAATTTTTCGGTGGTACGGAAACGCACTACTCTCGTACCGTAATAAATTATTCTATTGTGGTATGATACCGCTCAAGCATGTGCAAATATCACTCTACCGTAGGATGATAGTATTCCAACAAGGTATAATAATAAACCATCAAGATGTATCTTTTATCAACCCAAGGCAAATTACTTCTTCAGCTGGGTAAGATAATACTCCTTCGCACAGCATACTTCCACCAAGATGGAATACTATTCTCATATGGAATGATATTACTCCATCTTGCTAGAGCATTAATCATTTAACATCAAATATTGCTCTAACAAGGATAAGTTTTACTCCAACGAGGCAGACATCAGTCATCCAAGAATATATATATATATATATATATATATATATATATATATATATAGATATATATATATATATATATATATATACTTACCCCTCGCATCATAATACATGGCTCAAAATCTGACAGCTTATTACTGTAATACAGCCTTATCAATTATTACTTTACCTGTAGAATATTGTCTCTGTGTAGTCAGTATTGCTCAGGTTAGGCAGAGTCTCCCTGTAGTTTGGTCAGATGTCGTTCGCCGGCTAACATTACTCCTGGCAAAATCGTAATTAAACTAGAGGCAGTTTACTGTACCTATCGATCTATTCATCTGTCTCTAATATACTGTCGTCTGCTGCTAGGGCAAGACGGCCCAGGGAGCTCATCCCCTCGTGAAGCCAGCACCCGACGCTCCTCTATCCTCACAATGCCTCAGTATCTTCCTTTATCTCATTTTCAAGCACTCTCCTCCCTCTCCTCATATTTTACCTGACTCATATGAATATTTCTCTCTCTCTCTCTCTCTCTCTCTCTCTCTCTCTCTCTCTCTCTCTCTCTCTCTCTCTCTCTCTCTCTCTCGTCTCCGTCACACCACACTCTAACATCACAGTGTCTCAGTCATAAATCGACTCTTCTCAATTCCACATCCCGGTGTTTCTAGGAATTTTCTTTTTCAAAATCATGGTAGAGGTCACCGTTATATGACCCCTCACACTGTTCATCAAGACCTGGCCAGGTTGTTCCTTGTTATCACGCATGACGAATGGTTACACATTTCAAAAGATTACATGGTTTATGACTATCATCCCTCATGGTAAACAGTTCATTCGAAAGTAAATCATGTAAGGCAGCAGCAGCATCAGAAGACGGCAGCTGCCATGACAGACGGCTGCAGCAGAGCCAGACGACAGAAGAAACAGCAGCAGCAGCAGCAGGAGACAGCCTGCAATCTGTCATTGCGTTACCCAACACACTCATACGTCATCCTCACACATCAAGGCAAGCTGTTCTGTACCTTGCTGGGAACTCGACTAATCCAGCGAGTCATATCCCCTTCCATCGTAACTTCCTCAGAGAACCAGAAACTCTAGCCTTTCATCGCCTCTCAGCTCCCTCATCGTCCATTCTCCACCTCCGTTACGAGTACTCCCACAGCACCTGGACTTTCGAATCCTCTCCAAACCCCCCATTGTACGACCGTCAGATCTCACACCCTGAGTCTCCTTCCACACACACTACTACCTTACCTTGTTAGCATTCCCTCTTAAACGTCTCCTCTTACACACTCGAATACACTTCTATCTTCTCATTTGCCACCACCCTCAGCCTGGGTACGAGTGCACAATAAACTCGCCAAAATTTGCAGCAAAAATAAAATTTTGTGTTCTCTCACGCAATCTATCAGTTCCTTGCCTGGCTCATGACTCGAGGGTCCTCGGCACACAACAGCCTCACCATCCACTCCTTTCCTCCATTCTGCAACCATATTCTCAGCCAATACTTCCGACGAAAACTCTTCCAAGAACCCATACATATAAAATCAAACACCTTGGATGTAATACATCCCTACCTCTACTTGAGCAACACCGCTAAAAATGGAGGAACATTTCGACAAAAAACGCGTATTACCTTAGCAGAATACTACCAGGCCAGCGCGAGTACATCACTCTATCGAGTCGAAATGTGCTCCAGAAGTACCATAGCCTTGCATAACCAACAGGAGAGGGTAATACCCAGACGACTGTACAGGTCATCATCTGTCTGCCCAGCTAATATATTACATTCTTACCCTCATGGAGAGTTATCTAGCAAGCGCGCGCAGGAATATTACCAGAACAACAAAGCAGGACATATATCGGATGAGCAAGGATGAACATCACATGGCTAGTGCAGTAAAATATTACCTGGCTATCGTGACTGAATATTCCTAGCAAGGCAGAATGTTACGTGACTAGTGTGAAAGACCAAAACTCAGACTAGCGTGACCAGAAGGTGGCTTTGGTGGCAGAATATAATCTGGTTAGTGTGGCAGATTAATTCCGACTTAGCGTGACCGAATATTACCAAGCGAACTTCAACAGAATATTACCAAGCTACTACTGACGACTGTCACCTGGCTAGCGTGATGAAATCTTACCCGACAAGCGCAACAAAACAACACCTGGATGGTGTGACCACACATTACCCAGTCATTATCATGGCAGGATATTCTCCTTAGTGTGACCTAATATTCCCGTGTACACCTGAGATATCCCCGGTAAAGCAGTTGCCAGTGTCGGAGTGGGGAGTGTAGCAGTGGTAGCAACACCGACGACAACCCAGTGTTGTGGCGTCGCCAGCCACGCAGACGGTGAACAGTTCCTAAACACAAGTCATGATATGCTTCACAATGGCCACAATATCGTATTCTCTTTACATCAAGTTCTACAGATGAAATATTCACACAAATGGCATGTAGCCTGAGGGGCTTTCTCTTGCTGCACTTATGCATGTCGGATAACCGTCCCTTCAGGAGTATACACAGACACCAATGTTGGTTTTCTCAAATCGAAGATCCCAGCTAAACATGGATTTTGGTCGCGTTACGATTTTTCAGAAACGTTTATAATAACTTGTCTTCCAGCCACACAGGGGAAAAAGGAAAGCCTACGATGCTGCCTAACTCAGCTATTGTCTACAGTTGGCACATACACGTCGCCGCCCGAACACGTATAACAACAGGGCAATACTATTACTGAGGAGGGATGATGCACAGTAACACAGGAGTAACACAACCCATTCATTACATATTGAGCCATGAATATTTTCGACCAGACTCTTTCATTACAACTTCTGCCTCCTAGGCCATTTACACCGAATAAATTGTACTCATTCTCTGTTCTTTGTCTGAATTCGTCTCTACCTCTTACTGTGTGTGTGTGTGTGTGTGTGTGTGTGTGTGTGTGTGCGTAACTCATGCATGGCACCCTCACATGAATTCCACTATCAGGGACTAAAACTCTTCTGAACAAGCGACTCAGATCGCCGGCTCTTATGTCATTCGCCGAGACATCGTGTGAGATGATGAACCCATTTTGTCCCAGCAACGAGGGTAGCCACGCTGCAGGCACGGCCCGGCACGCCCTTCTCCCACCCACGCCCCTGAATGCAACGGTACCTAAGGTTCATTTCTACGAAAGATGACCAAGGTTTATTATAGTATACCCCCTCCTGGAAAAACCCCGAGTTCGTGTAGAAAATGGGCAGGTGCGGGAAGATGTATGGCCTAACCTTGGTCGGCTTCGGTAAAATGGATCTCCCATTTACAAAGTACAAGGCTATACGTACACTACTGGTGCGTTTCGACCAGTCAGCCGGAATAAAAACATGCTGAAATATTCATTAAAGAGGCCATGAAAACTAATGGTTGTGAATTACAACCTTCCGCTGTCGAAGTTTGTACTTGTCTAAAATTATTCGACAAATGCACGAACCACCTGAGATACACACAAAAATATCCACCCAGTCATATGAAATATTTCGGGGGAAAAAAAAAATATATATATATATATATATATACAACCACACACAGCCGTCACACACACATATATATATAATGAAAGACGTAGGCAGCACATACATAGGAGTAAAGACCTGGTACGTATATACAAGGTTAAGAGACGGGGTAACGTGGGTAAAGCTCTCACCCTAACACACCAATAGTAATCACACACTCACACACATACGAGTCTCCATAGTGCAGTGATAAATGCTGCTCCCTACCAACCTCACGGGGACCAGGTTCAAGTATCGGACGGGTCAGTCGGCTCACAGCCAAACCCAGCTGTTCATCTCTGGTGCTGGTCGATGAATGGGTACCAGATCAAACTTGAGTATGTGCATATATGTGTGTAAACATAAGGTTAAGACACGGTTTACGTACAAGGTTAAAAGACGAGGCAACTCTTGTAAAATCTCTCCCCGTAATCACACAATAACAACATAAACAAGTATATACACAAACACATACGTTCGCAAGCATGCATGCGTAAAAACACATATATACACACACACACACGCACGCACGCACGCACTCGGGCACATACAATACAAAAAGACAATAAATTTCCCATTGCATCCAGCTATATATAACTGCTGAAAGCATGGAGGCAATAGCTACAAGGTATATGTTTGTAGCTATTGCTACGTATGTACAAAGAAATACACAAATACAGCCACACATATAAACATAACCCCAGCTTGTTATTACAAACGGAATTATCAAAAGTAAAGCCAACAATCCAATGCCGGTGGTGAACACATTCCATTTGTGTGTGAGCCGAGCAGGTTTTTCCTGAAGCACTTTAATAATAACATTATATCTCACAGCTGCCTAGTGATAGTAGTTCTCAAGGCCTGGCTCATGGTTTGTGAGGCCCTCGGTCCATGATTCACAGGTCCTGAGGGCCTCAGTCCACGGTTCATTCCTGAGGGCCTCAGTCCACGGTTTATTCCTAAGGGCCTCTGTCCACGGTCCACAGGTCCTGAGGGCCTCGACCTACCTGCCCCAAGAGACAATCAATACAGAGGACATCGCCCCACACTTGCTACTGTCTAATGGGTAATCAATAGTTGTTTACTTCTGAGTTAAGAATCGATGAAAGGAATAATCTCAACTATGATGATTACAACAACAACAACAACAACAACAGCAACAAAACACACACACACACACACACACACACACACACACATACACACACACACAAACATGAACATTAATTTCTGTGGCTACGTGACGAGGGGAGTTTACAAACACGTAAACGTCCAATATGTAAAATATATCAAAATCTAAATAATAAGTACCAGATATATCCTCATTTTCCCAGAAGTTCTACCTTAACCTTACAACGCCAATAACTCAGAATGCCATGAATGTTGTCCCTGAGCCACGCTGTCAGTGTACGTTGATTGGATGAAGGTGGCGTGAAGCGTCAGTCACATATATAAACTCCTTAGCCACCCTGACGTAACCCTGCCTGTATAACCCACACTCCTCCTGACCAGCTGTGGCAACTTGGACGCCGGCCGTCAACTTCTTCCTTGCCTCTCGCGCAGATGAAGTGCCAGAATAAATTAGTTCTAACTGCAAGTTACCGCCATGCATTATGCACACTGTCAGCATCGCTGAATTTCTCCTTCCATTATTCATCTCAAGTGAGAATGGTGACGGTCGCCAGAAGTGTCCTTAGCTGAGGTATAAATCATCTTGACCAGATGGTGGCGAGAGCCAACACATCTGTCCGACACTCGCCACCCCTCGGCTGACATTCAACCCCTTTGAGAACGATGGTACGACCCTTGACCGTGACGGTACGACCCCTGGGTCTTGATGATGGCGTGAACTTTGACCTAAA
This sequence comes from Panulirus ornatus, assembly GCF_036320965.1. Taxonomy (NCBI): domain Eukaryota; kingdom Metazoa; phylum Arthropoda; class Malacostraca; order Decapoda; family Palinuridae; genus Panulirus; species Panulirus ornatus. Next base: position 12,022,708 of record NC_092245.1, read on the forward strand.
TGTTAAGGACTATACCATCATAGCCAAGTGTCATTCCGTCATGGTCAAAGGGTTGAATAGTTGGTGACGAGTCCTGGCTGCGGCCAACGCTTGTGCTGAGGAAGGCATCGGGCGGGCCGTCCATGGCCGCCCTCGTCACCCTTCGTCTCCAGCCGATGCTTGGCGTATATCTTGACTACATGCTTTACCCTCCACCTACATCAAGAAATGCATTGACTGTGTCACGCAGGTATTTCGTCCCAGCTAACCACAGAAACGCCTAACACGTACCATAAGCCTGCTCACTGGACGTTAACGGAAGCCTTTGCTCCTCTAGAAATTTACATGACACGCCAGTGGTTGGATGACACCCAGCAACTAACACCAGCTGATGGATGACACCCAGCAACTAACACCAGCTGATGGATGACACCCAGCAACACACACCAGCACACCAATTCATGGAGGACAGCGAGTGGCCACCTCCCACCACTTTGTATAACAGGGACACTCTCAAAACACATTATTTCAAATCCTGTGGAGAAACACAGTGTCCTGTAACCAGGCAGGTGTACGCCTGGGAACACAACAAAGCTTGCACTATAACAATAAAACCCACCTTACCTGACACTGTAATCCAATGATATAATTGCCTTCAGAATTCGATAGATTTACAGTGCAGCACACCAGAGCAAGGGCAACATTCACACAAAATGCAATCTTATGAGCATTCTATTACAAGTGATATAATAATGATACTAATACTAATAATAATAATAATGATAACAACAAAAACATTAATAATATTATATACAACACCTGCCTTGCTATACCATCTACAGGACCAGCCCATTTCCCTTCCCTGGGGAAGCATCGCCTCCATAGCAGCGAAGCTTAACTGAGACGTCTGAGGCAATACGAAAAACAATTATGGATTAAAAACGTCTGAATGAACAACACTCTATACAAAACTCAAGCTATTCAGTGTGTAAATATATATATATATATATATATATATATATATATATATATATATATACATATACATACACACATACATATTATGTATTGGTGTGAGTAATATATTCTTAGCGATTATAACACCGGGAGTTTAAGAGTAATTCTGACGTTATTATCGTAATAAACATGAAACTAATTCCAGCCTCAGTAAATGGTAGATGTGGTTGTATAGGAGAGACAGGTTTACTGTGGCCCTGGGAATACACGGCCACCGTGGAAACAAGCACGATATGCCACTCTTGCATGAGACGAGGGCCTCACATGTGGCTGGGGGGTCTTGACTGACTAACATTATATGGGAACGGAAAACTTGGCAAAAAAAAAATTCCCTCAGAGGTCACGTGACCAGTCAGCAGCTAATGAACTCGGGACTAAAAAAAAAAAATAAGAATACAGCAAACAAGAAGAGGAACAACACCAAAAACAGGCGGTACACATCCTCACGTGAGTTGATGGTAGACACACCATCAGTCAAACTACACGACATCATTTGTTCACTAATGTGAGCGGGAGAGCAATGTCCCGCAACACACAAGCCCACCAGAGCTTTAATCTTGGGAGAATCATTTCATGAACGGACAATCGACGCCAGTAACTGCATCAAGACAGTGTAGGCAACACTAACCCAACAACACTCCTACTATCACAGTGTTTACTGTAGTTCTAGCACATGTTCTCCGATATATAATAATCATTGTGGCCTTCAAATTTCTATATAAGTCTACAGAAAAAAGCAAGGATATAAAAAGCTGACTTTAAGTGCAGATTCTTTCTTAATGTTATCGTAATTACGTTACAGAAGCTGTGCAACTTCCACACTGACTCATTTTCTTAAGCAGAACCACTTAATCCATTACGTAATGGGTCATTAATCCCGTACTTCTGCCCTACAGTAAGTACCATAAGGAGAATGGGAAAATGAGTAAACACTCTGCATCAGGATAAGCTCGCTGTTGTATACATTATCAACATCAAATCATACACCAGAGCGGGAGGTCAACCTGCCATGATGGTTGTGGTATAATAACGCGAGACAACACGTTCACACCATGGGCTTAACATATTCCTCTAGGTATCTGTCATTTCGTTGGTTATATGCTAGTGTTTATACACTGTATCTTGAAAGGCATAACTCACTTTACATATAATGCATCTTGGGCCATTATACCACGCCAACAGTGGCTGGTGGGCGAGTGAGTGGCACAATTTACCCGGCAGAGAGAGAATACCTGATGAGGTCGTGTGGGGCGATTCTCATGCACGCTCCTACAGATCGAAGGTGGCCCCTTCCCCCTCCCCCCCTTCGGTCGGCGGTTCACAGGGGTTGCTGGAGTTATTCCTCGGAGGGAGGGAAGGGGGGAAAGGGGGAGAAGCACGAAGAAGGACGACTGTAAAGTTGCTTTGAATACTTGAACACTTGGAGCAGCGTCCAGCGTGGCATGCAAGGCTGCCCGCGCACCGTCACGCGATCGGTCGCGGCGGCTGTGTCCACCTTCCCAGCAACTGGATGAAAGACTTGATGCTTCATAGGCTCTGGCCTCACACCCACGTGCGACTGGCTCTCATGGACGCCTCTAGCCCTCGCGGACACCTCTAGCCCTCACGGAAACTCAAGGCTTTCACTAACAACTCTATTCCTCACGAACACCACAGGCCATCACCAACACCTCTAGCCCTCACGGACATCCAAGGCCCCTCACCAACACCTCTAGCCCCAATTTACGCATAATTTCGTAACATTCCACCGCTGCTTCACAAAGGGACTCACACTGAGCAAAATTCTAGTTCGCCATAAATATCCTTTGAAACCCAATTTAAAACATTTATGAAAGACCATCAGTTCACGCGACGCTTGAAAACAAGGCCAAACGCTGACGGTGTAGAGGTATTAGGTCAGGTAACGATTGGTTGGCGCGGTGCATGGCGGTGCATGTGAGCTGCCGATGGCTGGCGGTGTCGTGGCCTGTACTTAGCCGTGGGCAGGTAGCGTGGGGCAGGGGGGAACCCCCGACCCTGTCCGTCGCCAACATGTCTGGCTGGAGCCCTGTCACCACCCGCTACACACACATATATTGTGTTTATTAAAGCTTACTGGTCCCTTGTGTACCCTCCATGATCCTGTTTGCTTCTTATACTTATTCTATATTTATCGTCTGGTTTTCTTTCTTCGTCCACTCCGGAGCCATACCGCCACGGGTACGCAGCTCCCTCCCTCTGTCTACCTCGCCGTCCACAACCCATCATCACACACCACGAAGGACAATGGCCCCGCCATATCCTTCCTGATCTAATTTACTTCTTTTGTTTTGTTTTGTGTTTTTTTTTCGTTCATTGTACTCTAAAATATTAACAGATTTTCATATATCTTATCGCTGATCTTAACCCCCCTTTAATTCCTTCGTCAGGTAAAGTATACATGGACCCTGCCGTCATGTAGCTTGACCAATTTATCAACTCCTTCCTTGTACCAGTTGTTTCCCCTCCCTTGTTTAACTAACATATTATTCATTCTCAAATATTCATAAGTCACCTCCTGCATCTGAATCAGTTCTGATGTATATTTGGCTTACCTTCCTTGGACATGCCTTAACATGATGAATGTGCAGTTTCCATTTCATCCATTACTTCACAAATATTTACAATCCTACTGCACATCATCTCAGATTCTCTTTGTAGATTCATTTATTTTACAGAATCATAAATACAATATCAAAAGACAGACTCACTCCTGCTTCCATGCTGGATTATCAATCATTTTCCCTCTGTTCGCATTATTCAAATAACTGCAATATATACTCTCTTTCTTCTACTGCAATTTTTTTTACCTACTCTTTGATCCTGAGGGGCAGTGTGTGTTCTGCCACACGTCACCACCGACAGGTCATTTCTGCAACCTCTTAGCTACGACGGAACGACCTTTGGGTACCATGACGTGAACTCTGACCCAACGATTCAGTGTCAGGTCAAAGGTCACCCCATTAAAATCATAGGTTGTTGCAACGTGTTCTAGGGTCACTCCGTCGTGCCCCTGGGTCGTTACGTCCGTTCTACAGTCGTACCGTCGTGCTCTACCGTCATACCGTTGTGCTCAAGAGACTTACAGTCGTGTTCAGGTGGTTGACGCAAGGCAGTTGGCTGCACTGTAACAATCTGTGAAGAGATTCGCATATTTCTCTCTGCTTGCTGTCAAGCAACAAATTTTCAGAACCAATAAATCTCGGCAAACCTAAACTGTCAAAAACTTTTAGTCCCAGTGGAAGCATAATATAACACTCAAGACGGACCTTGCAAACCTGCGAAATAAATTTTGTTTATACATCCAAAATAGCTGCAAATATCTAAACAAACACAAGGCAAAGAACGGTTTAGGTACGTATGCAAAAGTACTGAATTACACGGTGCAAATGAAGAGAGAGAGAGAGAGAGAGAGAGAGAGAGAGAGAGAGAGAGAGAGAGAGAGAGAGAGAGAGAGAGAGAGAGAGAGAGAGAGATCTACAGTTTATCTTGAAAAGTGGTCAAAGTGGACTGTTGGGAAGGGTACCAAACTGGGGTATGCTGCGTAGGGTAACAGTTAGTAGAAACCTACTTAGCGAATCTATCATGCTGACCCACCAATCATATGCTAAACTACGTCATGTCATGATGTTAAGAGCACAACATACCGCTTCTACCTAACATTACGTCCCGACCTGTGATATGCCCACTCCCCGCGCCTTATTATCAGATCCATAATCTTAATTACAGTGGAAGAGTAATCCATATTCTTAGCTATACGTCACGGCTTCCTTGAGCAAGGCAAAATTTACATTCAACCTGTTTTCGATAAAGATGGAAGGGCAACCAAGGAAGGAAATACATAAGAGTATAGAGACAGAGAGAAGAAAAGCACTTGTCATATGGCAGGTTCAACTCAAAGGCAAGCGACGCCATCACACCCAGCAGGTCGGAACGTTGTGCTCAAAGGTCGTACCGTCGTACTCAAAGTCGTGCCATTGTGTCCAAGGGTCGTCCTCTCGTGCTCAAGGGATGAAACATTCCCTCTACACCCAGAACTAACCCGCTAACATATCCGAACAATCTTACGATTGCGTCAGTAAACAAAACAAAGCACATGTACACAAACAGCATCTACAGCCATGTAAACAAATCTGTTGTGACTCGTACGGCTGCAACGGCATTCCTACACACACACGCTCCACATACTGCGTTGTGTCATTCCATGCCACCGTAACACCCAGATAACTGACACACCCACACACACACAATGCCCCAAATACCCTATACCTACATTCCTGCACACAGTGTCACACCTACATACCTGACATCCGCACTCAACACACGTCCCAGATACCTTATACTCGCAAGTCTATTCTCTCACACCCTGACACCTGCACTCTTAAGACACATCTTATACCAATTCGATTAACTCTGACGTCGATATCGATCTATTACATAAACATGAGAGCAACGACCAAGTGACCCAACGTGTATCTTGACGCACTGCACGACAGCCCTGATCCCTGGTAGTGAGGGACACCTGGTCACTTCCTGATACCTGGTTGTACCTGATACCTAGTAGCGTGGTGCCAGGAGCTGGTGGGCAACTGGTACGGTACCGTCATACATGTTCGTTAGTCTTTCATTAATGACAATATCGTGTGTGCGACACGCAGGCCTCGACCCACGCAAAGCTCCGCCAGCACTACCTGCACCTCCGCCAGCCCAACACTTTCCTTCCTCCCTCTCATTTTCTTGTACAGCTTTTAGTTGGCTGCGTGGATGGCGGGTCTGGCGCGGGGGTACGTAGACGGATGTGCAAGTAGAACTGCGGGTGACAAGGCGTTGATACCGTGCGGGTGAGGTCTCAGGAGGGTGAAGGTGAAGTATGGTTAGATCTTGAGGGTGGATAAGGGTGTGGATGGAGTGAGGATACGGTGTGGATTGGCGTGTGGGAATACGGACCTTTCCAAAGTATCCAAATCTGTCACGTATGTGATGGTATCAACTTTACCTCACCTCCTACCAGTGAACCAACATGATAGTCCCCGGCATTTACCCCAGACCTCAAGAGAGGTAGGTCAAGACGAAGTGAGCTGGTTTTCACACCTGCCCGCTACATTTGAGTCCGGCTGTCAATTATCCACAACACACCTTCTATAAACTCTCCCGGTAAAAAAAAAACACAACACCCGATTGCAACCAGAGATTAACTAGATCAACATTATTAAGGTAATTTACAACCAACGATGACAATAAGAGTAGCGTTAGCCTCTCCGGGGGGAGGAGTAGCGCTGCGTTAGCACGGGGGTTAAGCTGATCAATATATGGGTGGTAACCCCCTGCCGGGTAAGTCAATCAGGAGCGAGTAGCACCCACCTGCCTAGAGTAAACAAGAGGCGCACTCCAGACAAATCAGAGCAGTTAATCTGAATAGCAAATACTTTACCAGCGAAGACTGAGAGGACGTCTTCTCCAGCAAGTACTGGATGACTGGCAAGGCTTCTTGCTCACATTACTTCCCTTCTCTTAGTTGGTAAGGCTGCAGTATCAATGCAGTGCTTAATTTAACCCCTTTATATCCTTTAGTACTTTTAAACAAACTTAATATCTTTCCTTTTCAGCCAATATGGCTTCGACTGGGACATACTTTTGTCTGTGTCATTTCAGCCCTAATATAGATCTGTACAGCGATGATAGTAGCAGGATTCTCACGTAGTACGCTCGCTGAGAGCAGAGGTTTGAGGAGTTTACGACCGACATCTCAAGGATATCGCATTACTACGCAATGCTTCATTCTCGTGTTAGATTCAATTGTACATACATCGAAATAAAAACGATGACAGGTTAACGACATAATAAATCAACGAACACTTGCAGAACATAAAAAGAAAAAGTCACTACAGGTTGAACATTTACGTGATCTGTGCAGGAGCACTGTGCCCTAACACTACAGGTTGGTCACCATATGGTGTTCTCTGCAGCCGTGATACTAAGAACTGAAGATCATTCTCCGGTGATCAGTAATATGAACTTCCAGCGTCCCGAGCGCCGTCCTTGGACCAGCCTTCAGCACTGATTTCAAAAGTCACAGTAAAAACCTGGCAATTGCCGGATACAAAAGGCGAAAATCAATGGATGTAGGAGAGCGTGGCCGTGGCGTGACGCAGGCTGCAGGACACAACTGCCTGGGAACGACAGCTGGCCACATGCAGCTGGACACGACCCTAGGAACGACACGCCGGACACATAACATCACATACGACACGACTCAAACATCCAAATGTACCATCGTTTGTCCAGGGTTATCCAGAGAATTTTTGCCTACCAGCGACCCGCCTCCCGCTAACCTTTACGTCACCTTCCAAAAGCGAAAAAAATAAAAAAGTCAAAGTGGCCCCAGCCAGTAATGTGACAGTGGACTGGTGTGGGAGGGCAAGGCACAACTGTGTCTTTGCCCGTGATACGGTGGGTAGTACAGCTGCACACATTACGACCAGCCACACTTGGCTTCCCGAGCTACATGGTACACGAACCCATTCACGGCTGGCTGTCATAGTGCGCATCCTCCAAAGTAAGCGCAAGTGGGACTCGAACCGCAGCGATCGAGCGCTGGACCACTTACCCACTTATGCTTTTACAGAAATTCTTTTGTTCGTTGTAAACATGGCTTAACCTTGTCTGTGTGTGTGTGTGTGTGTGTGTGTGTGTGTGTGTGTGTGTGTCCAAGCTTCCCCATGCCGCGTGAACAAACTTTTTAAAGTGAGAAAGTAAGAATGTTATGTGTGACGATGAACAGCGAATGGGAACACAAAAAAAATCACACCAGACGCAGCATCTACATGTGCCCAGTGAGCGACTCATGAGATCGACAAGCAGCGCAGAACACTTTGGTGAACTCACTCAACACATTACGTGTCAAATATATCTTTCCCTCCGAAATACGCCTATATATGATATATGTATATATATATATATTTAGTTAGTATCTTGTCCTATATCTCTACGTATGGGGATGGGCAAGATATTCCACATGCGTTGTACAAAAATGCACGAACAAATCTAAGCAGAGATAAAATATAATAAGTTGCAAGAGGTAACTGACATTCCCGTTCGGCTGGTTTTCTGCCAAGCATGTCTAATAACAGGGCTAGAAACCTTCGCTAAGTTACCAAGTCAGAATTTGCGAAACCTACCAGACTGTCCGTTTTCTATTTCTTTCCAAATGTCTCCAGCGTAGATTCACTCTGACGAAGATGGATCCTCCAAACAACACAGCAGCTTATAACAAGGAGACGTGGTAGCTTTTTGCTACTGGTTTGTCACAACTCAACAGTTATGTATGGAACTTGAGATTTTCCTTTCCAAAGTCCTTGCGGCGGGTGGTCAGCAGGGGAAGGAGAGAAGGTTGTCAGCCGAGAAAGGCAAACTGCGGCCACCACCTCTTACTCTAATGACTTCCTTTTTTTCACCTCTATGGTGATGTATAATGCCACCACCTCTTACTTTAATTACTTCCTTTTTTTCACTATGGTGATGTATAATATGTTAAGAACAGAAACAAGTATACAAAAATATCATAAACATAAGATGATGTAAGGTTGGAAGTACCTAAAAGAATGCACACAAAAATAGGTTCAACGCAGGTACGTGACTCAAAGAAAATTGGTTGTTATATTAAAGGGTTGTGGAGTAGTTTGCGTTCCAGCTACTTGGCTGTTGGAATGACGTCAATGACAGCTGAACAAAGACAGCTGATAAGCTATTGCCCATCTTAAGCCCTGACACGACATGACCATGTACTTAGCACATTGATTTGCACGTGTACAAAGCTCTCCATTGTAAATTAATATAGTATGCAGACTCGCTGTAGCAGCATAAACATAGCTTATACATGTGGTGGTTTAACATACAACCAACCATTACCTGTGTCTACAGGATTCCGACGAGACTGTACCGAAACGTCTTTATCAATGACTGTGCTTTTTAAGGTACTGTCACTGAAGTGTGGATTTTAAGTTACTTAAACATGACTTGCATCAAATTTGACAATAAAAAGACGTGTGGGGATGATCCTCTGTAACTGTAGAATCCCTATTTTCTTTTTTTTTCATCCTTTTTGTAAACATCCCAACCTCATTTGACATTATGAAAAGTATGTTATCATACTACAATTAAACGTTGTATTGTTCACTTAACAACCATACAACACAGGAGGCATAATGTGTACTGTAGGTATATGAATAAAGTCGAAATGAAAAATGGTTCTTTCTTCATCTAATGAAATATAAAAATGTTGGCAGACCTTACGATGGAGAAGTCTTCCCTCCTTTTTCCCTCCTACTCCCCAACTTCCCACCCTGTTCTCTTTCTTCCTCCACCTTCCCTCCCTCTTCCTAAGGTCTTCGCCTTCCCTCCCACCTCCCCTTCTCCCCCAGTTTGCTCCCCTAAACATTTTCTCCCCAGGATCTCTTAGTGCCTTCTATCTCAACTGCCAGTTTCCCCGGTGTACCGCCTTCCTCCCTTCGTTTTCTTCCCATATCACCTCTTATCAACCCCCATACTACCTCCCCCTGCCTCTCTCTCTCATCCTCCTATCCTGCCTCACATTCCTCTCCCCTACCTCTCATCTCTCTCTCCTCCTCCTCACCCCCCCTCCTCTACAGTCCCCTTTCTCTTTATCCATCGTCCATACCACCTTCCCTTCCCCCTTCTCCCTTCCCTCCCCTATGGACCAGCCCACTAGAGTAATGGTGCATCACTGTGACAAATGACGCGTCCACTGCCCAACTCACCATCCATTTTATAAACCTCCCGGAAGGATGCGCGACTTGCCGAATCTGGCGGTTCCAGTAGCGTTAATCCCCATGATGTATGTACGGGTGCTGATGGCCGGCACAATCCAACACCGTGCTATGGACGAGGCCGTTAACGAAATCAGACTTTTACAAGCGAGTACGAATTTTGCTTCATTTGCACCACACAAGAATCGCCGGTAAGAAGCGTACACTGAAATATAGCATTTACGTAATATTGCCTCTTCAAAACATTCCCGCTTTAACTATGAAGAAACTCGGGAGAGAAGACGACATATATACTACCCCGGGTTAAGGAGGAAAAGACAATCGAGAATCTCCATAAAGATGAGTTACCGCATCATGATAACATAAATTTGACCACAAAGTGTATTCAGGTTCCATCTACATTCGCTGACACACGATACAAAATGCCACACACATAATACCAACCCTCGGCCACCGTAGGGGCGAAAATCTTTCACCACTTACCGTCGAACCGTCTTAAGAGGGGCTGTATCTTAGAGCAACGGCGGAGGAACTCCCGGGATTCAATAAGAGGCGTGTAAAAGAGATGGGAAAACAAACCATAAATCTCACGTAATGATGGGAACTAGAGGACTCCATCGTTACCAGAAAATAGTGATCCTGTGGATTTTCTTCTTTCTTTCTTTCTTCTATATTCATCAGTTACTGTACATCAACACTTCGTACGACATGAATGTTCAAAATGTGTTTAACTCTACCTGTAATTTACATGTGGATGTGGTTTTACACACACACACACTCACACACACACACACACACACACACACACACACACACACACACACACACAAAGAAAATATTCTGCCAAGAAAAATATTTCCATTACGTCTTCGTTATGGTGAAAACAGTGTTACCAACACGGGCGAGGTCTTCGCTCGATCTCAGATGTGAGTGCCACGGGAAAGAGGAACCTTTTCTTGCTCCGCTGTCTTTCTGTGGGTCATAAGACGTTAGGGTAGACCTAAATAGACTTCCAGAAGAATACTCCTTGAGGTTCTTCACCTCGGAGATCTTTAACCACTTAGGTACGACGACGATACGACTCCTGAGCAAGACGCCACGACTCTGAAGCACAACGCCACAACTCCAGCATGACGACACGACTCCAGCACAACGCCACGACTCCAGCATGATACCACGACTCCAGCACAAAGCCACGACTCCAGCACAACGCCACGACTCCAGCATGACGCCACGACTCCAGCACGACGCCACGACTCCAGCATGACGACACGACTCCAGCATGACGACACGACTCTTGTGCTGTACACCGACGGTACGAAATTTGGGTATGATGGCCTGTCTCTCTCTGTATGGGACGAGCGCTATACTCGCTAACCCTTCATCGTGACAATCTCTCTCTCTCTCTCTCTCTCTCTCTCTCTCTCTCTCTCTCTCTCTCTCTCTCTCTCTCTCTCTCTCACACGACCGTGGTTCCAGTCACGTCCAGCGAGGCCAGGCCTTCTATCTGTCCACGTGCACCTATCAATCCAGCCGTCGGGGCCGGCACGCCAGCGACCGACTCCAACAAGCAAGCCATGAGAGTAAAATTATCCTGCCAAACATCAAAGAGCCGAGCTATGTTCGCGTGCTGGCTCCGGCCCTCGTGTCTCTTTTATGTTTCTTTCTGGCGTCTGTGAATATCACAGTATACTTCCTACTCAATAACCCAATTCAACAAAAAGGTATGAAGTTTGCTTCTGCATGTTCAGTCTTTGATATGCATGAAGCCACCCTCTGCACAACACATTCAGGCTACATTCCTGAAGTACTAAGCGTACATTTGTACTCATTCACACATGCTTACACATACATATATACACATATTCCATCTTCACCAACACAATTCTGGGTCCTTACATCACCTAACACAATTTGGTGGATCCTACCTGACCCAGCACCATCTAGGGATCCTGCCTGACCTAACACAATCCAGGGATTCTACTTAATAATTCAGGAGCTCTAACAAACCTATTATAGGAATCCTGCCTGACCACACACCATTCAGGAATTCTACCTTCGCAATTTGAGGATCTTTCCTGACCTACCATAATTCAGGGACCTTGCCTGACCTAGTACAATGGAGGGGTCTTGCCTGAGCTAATTACCCATTATGTAAACTCGTGTGTAACATCAAACGAAGAAACCAACTTAACCCGTCATGTTTCATCATAAATAAGCAGCTTATGGAAGAACCTCCAAGCCGTACATAAACAGAGATTAACCAACTGTCTCATCCACATAGCAAATAAAAAGTTTAAAAACTACTATTCACATAAAGAGAAAGCTTAGTGTATAATGTTCTTCCCAAACAATGACAAAGAACTTACTTGCACTACCCTCAGCAACACAAAGAAAGCTTAATATGCAGTGTCAACCCAACCTCGGCACACAAAGAAGCTCACATACAGCGTCTACCGATCCTCGACAAAGAAAGTTTCGCACGCAGTGTACTCCGACCCCCGGCACACAAAGAAAGCTCAGTGGCCATCTTACCATCTCCTCGGCCGCAAGACAGGCAAAAGACCAAACAAAACCCGTGAAGGACTATCCACTGGGCATCCCTCTCGCCACCGGTAATCAAGAACCTAAAAGTTTCGTCCACCAGTCTCATCCGGCCGCAACAACTAATTGAAACTACTCATTGAGCCAACACCTTCCACACGCTTATCACCCCACTATGGCCGGAGCCCAGCCATGGCAGTATGGTCCCTGAGTGCCACGGTGTGTGTCGCCCTAACGTTTAAACGTTGTCACTTCTGGCAGAACATACTGCATCTCTGGCTGAACCCCTGCTGCTGCTGCTGCCTTCCCTACATCACGCATGGAAACCTCTTGCACTACAGTCAGGGCGTGTGTGTGTGTGTGACACTGGAAATCGAGACATTCGTCTTGTAGTACAGGTGTGACATTGGGACCGACATCCCAATCCCGCATTAACACAGCCTGGGAGGGGAGGACTGGTAGCCGGTAATATAGCATCAACAGAGAGGTGACACCACTATAATTTCGCAGGAACATGTAGGAGGGAGTTGAGAGGCGGGACGAAAGGAAGGAGTTGAGGCTCACAATACGTGGTTACAAAGGCTGCCACGCTGGGCACGTCCTGCCTCCCGGACACCACACGATACGTGTCCGTGTCCCATCACTGGCGGACGCAGACTGGCGACACGTGTAAAGGGTTCCTAATGGATCCCTAGCTACGTGTGGGGCGGCAATATACTGCGGTAATGGTAGCCTACGACAAGGGACACAAGGGGCACGTGAGTCTCACTAGGAATAATAACGAACACCAGCACAACTGTCCTTCTGACACATCTGATTCACGAGTAAATGCGTGTGTATGTATACATCATGAATCAGCACATGAATATATAAATATACGTAATACAGTTCAACATCTGTAGATTCATTCGCGTATATTCTGACGGACACCAACCGCTGGATAATTCACGAGCGAATCACAGCCTCAGGAAAAAAAAAAAAAAAGGTTTCGAAGGAGACTATGCCGAATATCCCATTGGACACGTGTCTCTGTCAAGCGTGGAGAGGATGAACGGCGACATAATGATGCCATAGGCAACAAGATGGCCATCAAAGTCCTCATTAGCATACTGGGGAGCGAAGGGAAGAGCGGGGGAGGTCGTAGGTACCTCACATACATACCATACTTTCCTCCTGGCCTTGTTACCCGTTCCTGCCCCCAGCCCACGTCTGGGGCCGCTGCTCCATCAGTCAGACGCGTCCCGCCGTTGACACTGATACCCGCCACATCCGGCCGCCATCTTCCCTACTACTTCAAATGTTTACCGTGTCATTACACAGGTCTTCTCTCCCTCTTTCTTTCCTTCTTTCTTCTTCATGAGTACGGCTAATCTACCCGAGTCTACATGAGGCGAACTGTTATTCTACTGTCTATACTACTAACAGATAAGAGTCGGTACAAAGAAAAACGAATCTACGTTGTCTTTTTATAATGAAAATGAATCGTTACCTAAAGTTCAAGAGGAAATAAAGTTACTGCAAGGAATAAGGAAGTTCAAACTTCATCAAATATATGCACCTGGTGTAGATATATGCACCTGGTGTAGCTATCATAACTGCGACGGACCCACGAAATTTAAATAGAGTAAGCCAGTATCCGTAAATCTCGAGGACCCGCGATGAGGGGTCTGACGAAGCGACCAGGCCACAGCATCCCAGCTGGGGTTGGCTATATATATGGCTGCCAGCACCCGTGACCCGTGTCTTCCTTCCTATACAGGACCACAGCAGGCGGTAGGAATGGTACTGTCCTCGATATACACCGTCTGCAGCCGTAACCACATTCAGTAAAATTACCAGCACATATTTTCTTGCTGCGCATCACTGGAGAATCTTATTACATCAAAAAAAAAAAAAATTATATTTCCAGATAATGTGGAGCTGCCAACAGACACCAGGCAACATACCACACCGCTGCCAAGGCCTTGTGACACGCCCGTAAAGCAGGATTAAAAACATGTAATTCCTCGCAAAGAAAAGCCATTTCGATGTGAGAGAAATGGAACATGTAATCTGAAAAGCTCTCGGGAGGACAGTATACACCCACGAGACAATTTTCTCCAGAGGAATCACAGGGGTCAGGGGAAGGCTGACCTCTGCCTTCCACGATGAACAACTATTCCATAAAACATACTTTTATACATACAGGAATTACCCATACACACACACACATGCGCACGCACGCAAACATGTATCAACAAAAGAACGCACACAACCCATACGGACACAAACACAAACATACATACATGTACATGCCAAAACATGGATACAAGCACACACACACACGCACACAAACACAAAAAGACACGCACACATGAAAAACAAAATCAATCACCCACACATTCCCTCACTGACTGGCATGCACATGCAAACATTCGGGGAAAATTACACATATACCTACTGCAAGCATGGATCAATACTCTGGCAATGACATATTAGCATTAAGTGTAAGAAAATTAGAGACGTGAAGAAAATGGTATGACGGCAAAGAGTTCAACTCTAAAGCTATTTGCAAGAAAAAACGAAACACAAAGTCATTATCATTATTGTTATTATTATTATTATTATTATTATTATTATTATTATTATTATATATATATATATATATATATATATATATATATATATATATATATATATAGAGAGAGAGAGAGAGAGAGAGAGAGAGAGAGAGAGAGAGAGCAGAGGGTGTTTTGAAGTGGTTTGGGCACATGGAGAGAATGAGTGAGGAAAGATTGACCAAGAGGATATATGTGTCGGAGGTGGAGGGAACGAGGAGAAGAGGGAGACCAAATTGGAGGTGGAAAGATGGAGTGAAAAAGATTTTGTGTGATCGGGGCCTGAACATGCAGGAGGGTGAAAGGAGGGCAAGGAATAGAGTGAATTGGAGCGATGTGGTATACCGGGGTTGACGTGCTGTCAGTGGATTGAATCAAGGCATGTGAAGCGTCTGGGGTAAACCATGGAAAGCTGTGTAGGTATGTATATTTGCGTGTGTGGACGTATGTATATACATGTGTATGGGGGGGGGGTTGGGCCATTTCTTTCGTCTGTTTCCTTGCGCTACCTCGCAAACGCGGGAGACAGCGACAAAGTATAATAAAAAAAAAATAAATATATAGATAGATAGATAGATAGATAGATAGATAGATGGATAGATAGACAGATAGATATATATCTTAGTTAAGGTGGCCTCGACTACCGAGAGAAGCCACAGGTCATAAAGTGTTGTGATGTGGCAATTAAGCAGTTGGTGCTCAGCCTCTTCACTTAGCTGCATCGTGGCCATAAGGAAGCTTATCATAAGATGAGTCGGTGTTTGTAGTGTTGATGAGAACGTCGACAGGACAGTATAACTCGTACGCGTCTGGGGAGTGTGGTTTCAGATGGGTGTATGTCTGGAGGGGTGTATTTAAGAATGAGTTTGGACGACGCTTGTTTAGTGCTTGTCGGATCAAATACATAATCAAATACATAATCAAATACATAATCAAATACATAATCAAATACATGAGTACTGTATATAAATAATACTCATTGGAACACACACTAAAAATCTACACTTATCCTCTTGGCTCATTTATCACAATAAATGATAACAACGTAAATATTATTCAAATAAAAGAGGAAATGAAAAATACGAAATAATATGAGATTAGTAAATTTTCAAAATCGAACGTAAAAAAAAATGCGCAACACTGCAGGCCCACACTGGTTATCACGCGCAATATTATGTCGTCTGGGAAAATGGATTCCATGATGAAAGAATACCATCTTCCCCGTGCATCTGCAGGCAAAAATATGTCGCCCGCATATATAATTAAATTTCTCTGCGGCGGCTGGAGCGTGAGGGGCTGAGAACGATGAGCAGCGAAGGTCACGAACCACCAAGCCGAGCCTCACAACCTGACGCGTATCTCTCATCACAGGTGACGTGAACCACGGAGACCCCCAGCCACCTCAACATCCCACTCACTTCCAACGCTTACGACAAAAAAAAAAAAAATTACTCTAAAACATCTTTCACTAGTAACCAGAACTTCACTGACGCAGAATATTTTGAAACGAGAGAAAATGATGTCTGGGGACGTGCAACTCCCTGAGCACCACAACGCAAGCCTTGCTCATTATGATACCCTTCGGCCTTACCTACGATGGATAGGTCCAAGACAAGGCCATCATCATACCCAGGACAAGGTAATCGTAAGACTGCTCCTCTGAGGTCCACCTAACGCTCGTCCTTCTCAAGTATACCACTTCAGTATGGCCGGCCACACACCACCATGGCTGGCCACACACCACCATGGCTGGCCACACACCACCATGGCCGGCCACACACCACCATGGCTGGCCACATACCACCATGGCTGGCCACATACCACCATGGCTGGCCGCACATCAACACCTCAGCCAAACAATCCTCACCAGACGGAGGGTACGGTCAGGACGACAGCCGGAGAAGAATTAACCCTCTGGGCAAATGTCTTGACGAAAAATTAAAACATCTACATATTAAGCATTGTTCCCTCAGGAGCAGCCCTGGGTCCGTGTGCTTCCCAGAACGACGCGTGTCATGTCAGTTCAGCCTCTCTACCAACAAACGTAAGATTAAGAAAATGATTATCAATATACAGATATACGATAACTTTTCACGCCTCACATCTAAGAAAAAAAAAAATCAAAACCTTCATTGATAATAATGATGAAAGCTTGAGAGATGATGCTTCGCCAGAGCAAAATCTCAGTTTCCATAAACATGAATAGACTACAGCATACACTCACAACACAAACAGACACATGCACACACAACAAAGATACTAGCATGTCCCCTAATCCTGTAATATGAAAACTGTGTATTTTCAGCCGAATGACTATACCCAAATTCAATAAACGGTTCGTTATCATTGTTATCTATTATCATGACGGTTAAAACACAAATACACAAAGATATACTCGGGGTCAAAGATCAATGATCCTTCGCCTCCCGACCTTGGTCACACGAGGAGCAGCTGACGAAGCAAGCTCTTGAAGCCTGTGGACCAGAAAGCCGTACCTGCCGTGGAGATGGACCGGTCTGGGACACTTTAAAACATCCATCTTTCCACGAAGTTTGACAATATCAAGCAAACCAAAAATCTAAATACATAAAAACAGCCTTTTAGAGTTTTCTTCAATAAAGCTTGTTCTTTATTACCATCAGGTGTGCTGCAGCGGGACCAGCTCGGTCCACTCACTCCAATACCCGTGTGGGATACTTGATACTTATGTTCTTAGATCACTGACATTAAACTCATTACCGTGGGCGTTGCATATTACGGCTGGGCGTTGGGAGGTACAGGTGGGCGGCAAGCAAGTTCTTGCCGACTGAGGGCAATGGATGTGTGGGCGTGGCAAGGGGCCCTAGATATTTATGTACCCGCGTCCAATCTAATGCGCATATTTCATGCAGCCTATCATCCGGCGGGTTTCACCTGCAAGATAATGATGCAGCCAGTGAATGTGGCAGTGTGGCTGCCTGCCCTCACCTCTCACTGGTCCAGCAGATGACATGCGATACGAAAGGTGGCCGCTTATCTATGATGGATCCCTTCGTCTCCCAGCAGCTCAAAACATCACTGGCATGAGTGAACGCCACGAGACACCACATAAAACAGGACAGCGTACCATACCTTATCGGAAGCTTTCACAAAAGCGAACAATGGACAATTTTCCATCGGGGCTGCTTCATTAAATGAACATCAAAAATGTTTGACAGGGGAACACATAAAGCCGGGCGATATGATCTCCATTTGCATGTTGTCCGGTCCGGTCCAGGGCGGCAGCAGTGGACACCTCTGGTCTTGTTGGCGGACCAGCAGGTCGTGGACCCTCCCTCCTGTCAGCCGGACCCTCCTGACGTACTCTGTTGATAACCCAGACTTACCGTTGCCCAACAACCTCGTCTCGCCCGCACTCAACAACATGACACGCGTCACACCTAATTAAAACCCTAGAATTCTATTGTGATCGAACATATTCGATAATCAATACAAAGGGAAAAATACCTACTTGTCTGCATAAGTAATAGTACGTAGAAAAAATAAACGTACCTCACGTGATTCTTTTCACTACCACTGTGTACTTGACTAAATGATAACCTTTCCGTACACGGAGACCTGTGAACCAATGAAACATGAAGACATTTGGACCGAGAGAACAAAGTAAACGCTGATGCTTAACATTCTCATCACCCAATAAAAATCTTTTTATGAGATATACGCTCAAGTATCAAGTTGAGTCAAAGGGTTGCGAACAGATTGGTCACGGCGAAGCACCTCATCTGATCTCAACAAAACCATCAACGCGGACACTTCATTCTCTCCTGATAAGGTGATGTTTCTATCAAACTGTTTGACGTTCAAGACGAAGGATACTGTGATCTTCATATCCAACCAGCCAGCATCTATTCTGGCACCTAGCATATCCAACGAGCCAGCATCTATTCTGGCATCTAGGGTATATGATAAGTATACCAAGACAGATACCAAATAGATACGAAAGATATGCAAGCAATGCGTCGCAAACCTTCATTATCCAACGAAATTCAAAACCCCTGCTGCAGTGAACCACTTCCTCACAGACACACTTCTGCCGTAAGTCATCATGATTCTGCGTTCCTCTCAACCACGAACACTTACTACAGTATGTAGCGCTACCATGAATCGCTGGTGTCATGGGCAATCAACGACCGATGTGACCAGAGGCAACCATAGGCCAGTACCATCCTGAACCACAGCAAAAGTAGTGTTAACGTGACCTCTCTCATACGTCAATGCCATTATAAACTATCATGAGCCTTTGCCATCATGAACCAGTTTCACTGTGACCATCGTAGACCATGCCAGCTTGACATCCTGGTATGGATAGCCAGCCTAGAGTGCAGCAGTAGCAGCAAGAGCCTGGGGGAGTGGCCTTATCCACGAGCGAGGCCGTAAAGTTAATGTTCCCAACCTGTCAACCCGGATATCCCAGGATTTCATCTCCATACTTAATTTCCTCGTAAACTGACACTTTAATTGGCCACTGGCAAGATTTAGTGCCAAACAGAAATCAGCCATTTGCCAGGACGTTTCCTGAATGTTCAACTTCCATATGGTTAACCCAGTAGCTTCCACGGACGAGTTAATTACGCAACAGATACGTGAGGCGAACATATTAACGGTCAATTCATCGACTCTGGAGATGTTTTAGGTAAACATTATAAATTCTAATGTTAAAAAATGAGAGACTGATAAGGGATATGATGGATGTATTATGTAGACTGATAAGGGATATGATGGATGTATTATGTAGACTGATAAGGGATATGATGGATGTATTATGGAGACTGATAAGGGATATGATGGATGTATTATGTAGACTGATAAGGGATATGATGAATGTATTATACTCTGCTTGGCAAACAAATACTCGTCACTATCGACCTCACTAATCACTGACGATATTACTCATCGCAGGCGACACACATACATGCGTTTGCAATCAACTCCCGTCCTCTCTCTGGGTAAAGTGTGTTGCCGTTCTAAGCTGAACTGGTAAACTCTGACAGATTCAAATACAGCAATGTACATACTGACGTGCACAAGAAAGAGGTCCACAAAGAAGAGAGACTGATGGAAGTTGAAAGAGCTTCGAAGTATCGCGGTCTGAAAATCTAGGGGGTTGAGAGGAGCGTATGGGATAAAATAAACTGGATCAATGTGGTATGCGGGGGACGGCGTACTATCATTGAGGCACAAGAAGCGGTCAGGAGAAACCACGGTAAAGTGTGTGGGGCTTGGCTATGGGTGCGAGTCTTTCGTGCATTATACATGAAAACTATAGAGTAGATGTATGCAAGAGGGGCTGTTGTTCGTCTCTTCCTGGCGCTATTTTTCTGAAGCAAGAAACGGCAAATTATATATAAGAAAAATCATTGACTACTTCGCCGGTAATCTCGAATTCTGCAATATGGCAACCTACGATCAAGAAGGCAAGAATTTTGAGATAGTTCACCTAACCCGGTGAAACATGGACGTGGTAAATAAAAATAAAAACTGATTTACGCATTACAGTGCAATACAAATCTTTCATCATAATACAAAACCACAGAACAACAAATTCTAAAAGTGAAAACAAAAAAAATGAATGCTGCAGCAACTGTTCATTACATTTAATGACATATTGCAACATCATTTCGCAGATGAGTGATTCTGTCTCATTATCAATTAAACATAATTACGCATTTCCAGAATTTTTTCAGCAAAAAAATGAAAAAATACAGCGGCAGTTTATTCATAAATCTTTCGGGAGATATATGGATGGAACGAGAGTGATGGTCCTGGGGTGGATGAAATGGTGGATGACAGTTCAGTGTGGAGGTTGTGAGGTAGATCGATGGTGGATGACACGGAAGAAAGGCCAATGTAGATGTTGTGGAGTGGATGAGATGATGGATGATAAGGATGAGAGGTGAGGGAGGGGAGGGTGGGTAATGGGTGATACGGATGAAAGGGTAGCGTGGATGTTATATAGAGTGGATGAAATGGTGGATGATACAGATGAGAGGCCAGCCGGCGGCATGGGTACAAACACCACAAATACCTACCACTACCCTCAGGCCAGCTATTAACTCTACATTAAAGGTAATCCCGTCCTAATGGCCACCCATCACAAGTACCAGTTTGCCTCACCTCATACGTAATTAGGAATGACAAACTCCCCAGCAAATTCGCATGATGGTCATTTCCCCTTCATGCCTCTGGTGTGTGTATTTTAGTGACCAGAGTAGAGACAGCCAGTCATAATGGGAGGGCAAAGCCATCAGGGACACCACCGCTGCCTCAGGAGACGTAACTCTGGCCATAGAGAAATAGAGAGGTCCTCACTCCGTAGGATTCTACTGACGACGCTCCGTTTTGCTTCGAGATCAAGATGCTGCAACATCTTTCTACACCTCCAGATTTATGAGCACGACTATCATGAGCACTAATGTAACACATGACCCAGCTAACCACAGTATAACAAGTGACAAGTATATACATTTTCTAAACATTCGCATTATGTCCGCGGATTCTACCAAGATGTACAGACAGGAATAAAAGGAAATGAGTTGAGGAGATGAACTAAGCCAGGTTCCCAGGACCCGGGGGAAGATGAAGAGAAGGAGGAGGAGGCTGGCATGAGAATCCTGGGTTATCTGGCAAGGCGCTTGTTCCAGCTCGACAGATAAGAATGGACTGCTCAGTGTAATGGTTGGTGCCTCCCGGCGAGCCAGATTACCGTACTTACCCAGTAACAACATAATACTTCTGATTGCCTTCAGCCAGACCACAGCTGCCAGATGTTATAATAATTTGATTAACATGTGTGTGTGTATGTGTGTGTGTGTGTGTGTGTTTGTGTGTTTGAGTGTTATAGGTGGTAAAGCGGGAAACGGCGATATATATATATATATATATATATATATATATATATATATATATATATATATATATATATATATATATATATATATATCAAACGTACAGCTGGTACATTTCCCACACAGCAGACATTCAAATAGTAAAACTGAAAGCCGCTCTCAGGCCAGAAATGCTTTGTACCACTAACAATGCACTTCAAAGCGGCCATCGACGGGAGCGGCGCCCAGAACTGCCAAGTAAGTTCACAACCCACACGACGGTATAGCATTATATGATCAATGACAGGGCAGTGCGTCGCGTCTGCTCATGATAGATAGCCCTCATATATTACGTTTCTCACTTTTCACCTTCCTTTCATATCATAAACACCTTCATTGGTACAAGGGGAAAAAATATTCAAAGCCCTTCTACCAAGCTGTGACTAAAGCGTAGCACTCGAATTACGGCTTCCTGGTCCAATATATATATATATATATACATATATATATATATATCCTTCCACAGAGCATCTCTATCAACTCTATCATATGCCTTCTCCAGATCCATAAATGCTACATACAAATCCATTTGCTTTTCTAAGTATTTCTCACATACATTCTTCAAAGCAAACACCTGATCCACACATCCTCTACCACTTCTGAGACCACACTGCTCTTCCCCAATCTGATGCTCTGTACATGCCTTCACCCTTTCAATCAATACCCTCCCATATAATTTACCAGGAATACTCAACAAACTTATACCTCTGTAATTTGAACACTCACTCTTATCCCCTTTGCCTTTGTACAATGGCACTATGCACGCATTCCGTGCATAGTGCTACATACAAATGGATTTGTATGTAGCATTTATGGATCTGGAGAAGGCATATGATAGAGTTGACAGAGATGCTCTGTGGAAGGTATTAAGAATATATGGTGTGGGAGGCAAGTTGTTAGAAGCAGTGAAAAGTTTTTATCGAGGATGTAAGGCATGTGTACGTGTAGGAAGAGAGGAAAGTGATTGGTTCTCAGTGAATGTAGGTTTGCGGCAGGGGTGTGTGATGTCTCCATGGTTGTTTAATTTGTTTATGGATGGGGTTGTTAGGGAGGTAAATGCAAGAGTCTTGGAAAGAGGGGCAAGTATGAAGTCTGTTGGGGATGAGAGAGCTTGGGAAGTGAGTCAGTTGTTGTTCGCTGATGATACAGCGCTGGTGGCGGATTCATGTGAGAAACTGCAGAAGCTGGTGACGGAGTTTGGTAAAGTGTGTGGAAGAAGAAAGTTAAGAGTAAATGTGAATAAAAGCAAGGTTATTAGGTACAGTAGGGTTGAGGGTCAAGTCAATTGGGAGGTGAGTTTGAATGGTGAAAAACTGGAGGAAGTGAAGTGTTTTAGATATCTGGGAGTGGATCTGTCAGCGGATGGAACCATGGAAGCGGAAGTGGATCATAGGGTGGGGGAGGGGGCGAAAATTTTGGGAGCCTTGAAAAATGTGTGGAAGTCGAGAACATTATCCCGGAAAGCAAAAATGGGTATGTTTGAAGGAATAGTAGTTCCAACAATGTTGTATGGTTGCGAGGCGTGGGCTATGGATAGAGTTGTGCGCAGGAGGATGGATGTGCTGGAAATGAGATGTTTGAGGACAATGTGTGGTGTGAGGTGGTTTGATCGAGTAAGTAACGTAAGGGTAAGAGAGATGTGTGGAAATAAAAAGAGCGTGGTTGAGAGAGCAGAAGAGGGTGTTTTAAAATGGTTTGGGCACATGGAGAGAATGAGTGAGGAAAGATTGACCAAGAGGATATATGTGTCGGAGGTGGAGGGAACGAGGAGAAGAGGGAGACCAAATTGGAGGTGGAAAGATGGAGTGAAAAAGATTTTGTGTGATCGGGGCCTGAACATGCAGGAGGGTGAAAGGAGGGCAAGGAATAGAGTGAATTGGAGCGATGTGGTATACAGGGGTTGACGTGCTGTCGGTGGATTGAATCAGGGCGTGTGGGGCGTCCGGGGTAAACCATGGAAAGCTGTGTAGGTATGTATATTTGTGTGTGTGGACGTGTGTATGTACATGTGTATGGGGGGGGTTGGGACATTTCTTTCGTCTGTTTCCTTGCGCTACCTCGCAAACGCGGGAGACAGCGACAAAGTATAAAAAAAAAAAAAAAAAAAAAATATATATATATATATATATATATATATATATATATATATATATATATATATATATATATATATATATATATATATATGTGTATGTATGTATGTATAAGTGTGAGGCACAGGTGGCTGATGGTACACTGACACCCACTATACGTAGTGACCACCTGGTGTATACCTGCAGCCCGCACTCTGTGAGAAACGGATGGATCCATTTTCTATTGTGGTTCCTTTAGTCTTCAGCAGCGGGTGTTCAGCCAGATGGCGTCTGCCCCTGCCGGCAACACGGCCGCTCTCCCTCCCGCATGAATAGCAGCACAAACTTTCCTCGGCTCAGCCTATTAACTATCCTCACCATCGGCGGTCAGCGTGAAGACGGCTGCTACTGTATTACCACCGCTCCTCCTGCACCAGCAGTCAGCACCACCTTCTGAATTCAACCTCGGTATGACGCCATTTTGGCGATTCCTATGGCTTGTTTGTGTACTCGAGCGCGCACACCTGGGGCTCCACAATTGGAAAGCTCCCTTCCCCATATACCCTCACAAGTAACACGCACACTCATGAAAAACACAAATACAGGCCAAAAAAAACACCACCCCAAGCACATAAACACACACACGGCAGAAGTTGTGCGGCAATATCGTACACAGTAGTGCTTCAACGATGTCAGTACACAACCAGAGCAAACAATGTCCGCAGACCCTAGAGGGTCTTCATCAGAGCCAACAGGCCTTTGGTTTTCGGTACAAATATAACACATCGGCAGCGGGAGGAGGAGGAGCAAGCACACGTTTTTACTCGGGTGACAAATTACGTGGATTACAAGGCCATCAGCCCCCTTCCCCTGGGCTATTAATGATGTGTACAGCTCTGGGGGAAGGTAGGGTAATAGGCTGCGCGCGCCACCGCCGCCCTCCCTCCTCCTCCTCCTGCTCGCCTTAGTAACACACTCGGTGTTCAGTCATTTATTTTTCTAAAATCAACACTGGTTTGCGTAAACTGAGTCCAAATGATACCCATCTTCATTCTAGATGGAATCAAAAAGTTCTTTTGAAGGAATGAGGTATGAGTACCATAAGTAGATTAATGAAGCATGACGCAAAGAAATGATCCTTCAGCTCAAATTCAAGATTTATTCGCAGTTGAGAAAGATACTCGACTTGTTCCCAGTTGTTAGTATATCCTGGAGAGGTGACCCTTGCGTGAAGTTGGTCATGGAGCATATCAAGCATAAAGGTATCCCACACAATGTTCACTTACCACTGATCATAAACGTATTCCTGGCATCTGTGATGTACAACTCATCATGCACATTCTTCCACTCAACAACCGATGTTTCTTTAATAACTACTTACCTCGATATCGACACAATGTCATATTACATGGCTGATCTGAAATAAATGTGATGTGTTCAGTGCCACACAAATACCATGAACCGTAAGAACGAACTTTATTCAACATCAGTATTGAAGACTAAGCCGGTAACAAAGAGGTTTCCAAAACGGCATACCTCAGGACTGTGAACTTAACAAGACAATAGAGAGTAAGGTTCATGTATCAGTTCATGTATCAAGAATATATAATACGAGATGATCAGAGACCACGTCTGCAGCTCAGTGATCTGAAAGCATCAATCTTACTGCACTCTGTAAGGCTCGGATCTTACAACGGTCACACTCCACTCGTTTAACACGTATAAACACATTGTTTAACCGGATTCATAAGCTCTTTGGTGTCGGAACAACGAAAGAACAAAAACATTCCAGAATTCTTCGTCCTAAACCGGAGAACTGTGATGGATTTATGAATGACATTCCCTCCCTGCCTCTCCTTCATTAGTACTACTTACTAGCCGGGTACAGACATTCTACCGCCAGGCCAGCTCCTTGGTTAAACAGATTAGTTTTTATGACATTTACCACCCGAGTTTTAAAGCGAGACACACACACACACACACACACACCGTGGTTACCAGAGAACAACCCCCTCAAATTTTCATACTTTCTCAACTACTCACTGCAGTTGACCTGGCTTGAGGACATAACTCGCCATGATGGGAGGGAGATGTTAAATCTTCGACGAGGCTATTCATTTTTGTCAGGCTATTAAAATTGCGGAAAGTTTTAAACACGTAATAAAGTCCGGATTAGCGTGGTGCATCGTGTGTTGTCCCTTGTCTTCAGTAACTGGCGGGTTCAGGCCACGACCTCAAGGTTAGGTTTACATAATAAAAATCCCTCGCGTGGCAAAACATGAAAACATTACACAAATCCTTTAATTACATAAAAATTTTCTGCTCTTATTCCAGACTTCACAAACAACTCGCTATCTTTTTTTAATCTTTCTTTTATGTGAAATAGTTCTTAGGGAAGTTGCAGACGCAATGCAGGGCACCTGCACTCAAATGGATGGTTTTGTCTACAATCAGTAGCGCCTTACTTCCTAACATACCCCTCTCATCGCCTTATGGGTTCCGTCGAAGGCCAAGACGATCAAACCCTCGTATTGACGTGCTCGAGGGTCGTACTGCCGTGTTTGAAGGTTCAACACTATGACCTCCACCTTGTAGGGAGGAGACCAGAGGAATCCATCTACGAGAGAACTTCCCACATAGACACATGACCCAAATCAGTCACCAGAAAACAGTGAACACTGTCAAAACAGCCTTCCACTACACGAAGGAAAACATGCTCAGGGAGACATTAATACTAAGGAACCAAATTCGAATATGCATCACCAGTCTGTCCCCAACGAAGCAAGGAGAAAGTCCAACGGCGAGAAACAAACCCCAGAGGTGAGGTAGAGAGCTACAGTAGGAGACGAGCAGCCGCACTTTCACATATCAGACGACAGACGACCAAGGAAAATCATCGCTACAATCTTTAAATTCCTTACTGGATTCGCCATGGTTGACACGGAGCTGTTCTCTGTAAAGAAGTCAGCAAAAATACGGTCATAAAGAACACGTTAAGTGAAAAGGAGAAGTGTGTCGATCAAAAAATCATACACCGAATATGATGGAATTAACAGCCGAAGAGTTGGACCACCATATGCCGCACAAATATGCAATATCACACACACACACACACACACACACACACACACACACCCTGCCACCAGAGGTCCTTCAACCCCGTGTTGCAGTTCGCCACCACAATCACATCGAAAACCATCCGAGCCTGCACAGACCACCGCAGGAAGAGCCCCATCCTAACCATTGTGAACGTCACCAGTAGTCAGAAGACCACCAACCCCTGTGTTTGCGTAAAGACTGTCCGTTTAACCGGCTCCCCTACCTTTGTTACAGCAGCCCTACCGTCCTTATTGTGTGTCTATTTTCTCTCCAAACTTTCGGCCTTTGGCAGCAGTTAATTCAATGAACCGTCAATTACATACCCAACGACGCACTCCTGAACCTTTGAACAAATTGCTGCTGCGATAGAAAGGGCAATCCACTGAGGACTGTCACTCATGTACGGCGGAGGGTACCAGCCCACAGTATGGTCCCAAGGCAGCGGACAGACCCACTGACAGTACAGGCGCAGGAGAGTGGTTCCCAGACAGAGGCGTCAGGTAAAAGAAGCCACTGTCTCCACCACCTACACCCACCATCACCAGAACATTCCCTTCCTCCTCCTCTCTATCTCTCACGAATCCTCCTACCTCTCGTCTCACTTTAACTCTCCACCTTATTTCCCTTTGTCTTAGACCCTTATCCCACATTCCTCTCTCTCTCTCTCTCTCTCTCTCTCTCTCTCTCTCTCTCTCTCTCTCTCTCTCTCTACGTTGGAACTTCCTTCTTCGCTAGTCTCACTTATATCATAATAGACATTTTCGAACACAGTCCCTCAGACAGACTTACATTCTTCTCCACACACTCCAGCTTCTAGCCATCGCACTCTGCCATTCACATTCAGACTTCAACCAAGAATATCACACACACTAACTCCCTCACCTTCATTTGCACTCTCGGCTCACTTTAACTTACAAACTCCCTTTCATTTCCACGTGCATTCTAACGCTCTCAAGTCTCTACTTCCGCTCTCACTCTCATGACTCCGTCCTCAGTCACAACCTCACTTTCCCGCTCTCACCTTCGCCCTCTCGGCTAACTCCCACCCAGCAGTACTCGTAACTCCCTCTCGACTAACTCCCACTCACCAGTACCCGTAATTCCTGTTGGCTTTTCCCGTGGTGCTGGTCCCTCCATCATCACGCCCATGTCATACCGCAC